>NW_013654473.1:0-135089 GCF_000499385.1 Eimeria necatrix
TGTCTGGTAAGAGCGCCCTGTCTCCCTCCAGTCTTGCGACCCCTCGTAGGTCGCTGGCTAGCTATCCTCTCTAGAGCACTAACCAGCCCCATTGTAGTGTCTGTGCACTACAGATATCACAGCACGATACCCCATCAGCCCTAGTTCCTGAGTGAAACAGACAGCAGGATGACACCATTCATTTTGCATTGTTTGCAAAAGCTACGTTTCGGTGTTCTGGATATTCTACACTGTCGACTATTTGGCTTTCTCGCGCATATATTCACTTCCTTCGGCCAGTGTCTCCTTACAGTTTGCAAAAGCCACGTTCCCGCGTTCTGGCTATCTTGAACTCTCCGCTCTACATATCGACTATTTAGGTTTCGCATGAAGATATTCACATCGTTGCTCCAGTGCCGCCTCCAACCTAGTTTCTTCCCTCTTTGTAGGAGGGCTATGCATAGAAATAGCCTTAGCTGTCTCACGCAGAAGTACAATTTATCCAAATAAATGTGTAATAGAGACGTGCGTAGAGGCACTTCACCCTAATACTGCCTGCAGAAAAGCTACAAATGTGTGTAAAGTTCGCTGAAACACAACTACCCAACAAGGAAGTCATAGCAGCGCTCTTCTGAGCTGCATCAGTCCTACTTGCTTCGGTGCATTTATGGCTGAACACCAGAAAAGTAGTTCCCTGCAAACGGTGAATGGCCATTTTGCAGCAGTTCTGGAGTCCGTTCGTACAGCCGCTATTTTTTTTTTTGCCGCCTCTCCTCGAATTGGTATGAGGAGGCTCTATATGCACGATTGAGTGTCTTATTCCCATTGTTACTGCTCTCATTGACAGAATGCTGTCTGCATTTTGCAGAGGAGTAAACTTAACGTCAGCGCTATAGCCGTCAGGATTACGCAGCTGCCTCTCGCAATATTCAAGGAACGCAATGAGCCATCTGACCAACGTTTTATGCTAGCACTGACTTGCTGAATATCCCAATGTGCCTCTGCGCTTTTAGTGAAATGCCCTTTTCCAGCTGCTAGCAGACAGTCTGCACCCAGCACAGTGGAAAGGAGCAACTCAAGAAAACCACTAACGAGCAGCAAAAACCGATGCGCTGACTCCATGTATGGCCCAGGACGTTTACTAGATTGAGCCGGCTAACATGGAGTCCAGAGCTGAGAACGAGGGGAAATGTATGACGGTCTGAGCGTACGTACAGTCGCACGACATGGATGAAGGCGTGCTACCCGTAGATCTTTTGCAAACTAGTTCACAACGTCCTTGAAGCCGAGTGCGCTTCGCAGGAATAAGGTTTGTTAAGACTAGCTCTGCAGTAGACGTTCAGTGGGGTTCAGACGAATAGGGGCAGCTAAGCCTAAGTTTGCTGCAAGGGAGCTTCACAGGAACCAGGACATTTAAGACCAGCTCTGTGCATTTACTTCACCTGCATGTGTGCTTCGCTGTGCAAGACGCTGCTTTCAGCCGTCTGTAAATCGCTCGCAAGACAAAAGCCTGTGTAATCTTTGTAGGACGGCGTAAAAGCCTCACCAAATAGACTAATGATGTCATTAATGTTATGTTTTTGTTTATTGCCAGTGAGGATTTGACCGGTATACTTGGGTGTTTCGTGAGTTGCCTTACCAATATCTGCAGACAGCAGTGACACCCTAAGGGTAAACTGTCTGGGTGAATGAGAAAAAGGCCATGCCAAGATGAAACAACAGTACTACAGGGCGCACAAGACGTTGAGCCCCTGTTCTTTGCATCGAACGTGGTAGGGCCCTCAAAAGTGCGTAAAATAGCGTTAGGGCGCTGGAGAGTGCGTAAAATGCCTATTCAAGTGCTGGTCGAACGTGGTGCCACCGGGCACTTGAAGTGAGATACGCCCGCACATTTGTAACTGCTGCCAGAGCGATGAGACCCTATATTCGTTTTCAAACATTCTACAAACTTCCTAGGTGTAATTATCACCAGTTCACGGTTCCCGGCGCATGGCATTGACAGAGAAAAGAAGGTGCTGGTACCAAGTCGCTTTGGCTCGTTCAGCGGCCAGTTCGCTGCCACCGTGCAAGCACTAATGGAATAATGAGCTACGTTTAGACTGCGGGAGGAGACCAAGCCCTCGGTCCATGAAGACATGGAAGCCATGGATCCACTCATAATAGAGGCTGCTTACTACGGTTAAGCACGATTTGATAATTTTTCATCTTGCGATCAGTGGACGCGGCAACAAGCGTCTAGTGTGAGCCCTGACCATGACCTAGAATTACGACAGCAACCATCCGATCTCGCGGTTAGGAGTACAAGGTAGAATGCTTTGTCTCTGCCGTGGCATCACCTGCTCTATAAATCAGCTAGCACAAAATAAAAGCTGTGCAGGCACACTAGCAAGAAACGTTGGGCACCGCTCACAACGCGCCATCACAGCACCATTCGCTGAAATGGAAGAGGGGGCTCACAAATATTTGCCACCTACATGGAGCAGGGAAGCGGATGCTTATCAAGTATACAAATAGATATATGGATGTTTCACTAAGAAGCAGAAAACGTCTTGAGCGATAATCAATTCGAAACAAACGGTTGCTCTCAAAAAGGATACTCCGAATATTGTTCGCTAGCACTGCAGGGTTACGCGAGCCGCAGGAATACGACTAGGCAGCTAAACAGCAACCTCGTGGCACCACACGATACCCTAACAACTCCGAGTGGTAGCGCCTTGCATAGTATGAAATTCGAAAGGTTCTCTACGATTGATGCAGGCGATAGCCAGCTTGAAAGCGCCAAAGCACCCAGGCCAAAAGAAGGAGCCACACAAGATCAAAACAACTTCATTGTTGAAGCGAGCCTCAGCGTGCTTGCTTTATGAGGCAGGCTTGCAACCTGGGATTACGCAGAATGAGCGATGTCGCAGGATTCTCCCGTAACAGCCCAGTCAACGAAAAAACGTAGTGCCACCGCAGTCTATATATATATTTACAAGACCCCTAGGTGCGCCTACCTCAGCTCCTCTCACGAAACTCACGAAGACGAGCATGTGGAACTGCAGTTGCACGGACACTTTTGCTCCGCAGCTCATAGAAATTTGATCTAATGCCAGTCACTCATAATTCGATACCTCGACTCAGCAGCCCTCATCGAACCTCTCACTGGAATATTCTCATCAGAATCTAGACGACGCAATTCACTTACTTCACGCAGCTCCAGCCAGCGCGGCTCAACGAGGGTAAAGCACGCTGGCTTTGGTGTCGATAGGGCGACAGCAATGCCAAAACTGACAGTGATATTCCTCTTTCGACTAAGCATGAAATGCAAACGATTAGGGTCATGACAAGACGAATTTATGTGTGCGTTGATATAGACGGTGAAGCCGCAGGTCTACCATCTTGGCTAACACAAGGTGAAGTAACTGTGCTCAGCGTATGGATTTACGTGTGTACTTTAGTTTCACCCCTGTGGTTAATCACACCATCATATAGAAGATACACTGTTCCCTGTAGGAGCTTTATTACCCAGTTTGTAGTTGTTCGTGCGTCCTCTACGTGTGCAACCGTACGCTCACTCTCTTCGAAGAGGCAGACACGTCGGCAAAAGGTGTGCAGAAAATGTTGGATGATTAGAACTGAAATTGTCACACTTATTCCTCTGGTTCGAATGTGCTATTGACAGAATTCAACAGCTTCAGAAGAACCTGCTTAATGCCTATGAGAACTCTTGGAGGGCTCGAAGCTCTCTATCCCATAGTTTATTTCTGCCTGCAGTGGCTCAATGCTGTATGCACTGCACCATTTCACGGTCTGGCATCAATGCAGGATAATACATCAGCAGTCCCGGGAATCTTTGGAAACTGTGTCGTACCTTAACAGCCAGAGAATCTCACGCCAAACGCAAGAGTGACATATGCGAGCTCAAGCATCGCATTTCATCGGAACATACTGTGCATACGTCCTGGGCTTTCACACAATTCGGAATGCTTCGCATGCATTAAAAACACACACGTAACGCTTTTGAGTAGGTTGTTAGCACAAAGATTCACAAACATGGACACCCCTGCCGTAGACAGTGTCTAGAAGAACAGGAAGTCCAGTCTGTTTTCACCCCGACGCAAATATTACTATCCAATTCCCGGGGCCTGATGGGACTAACGAAAGCGCCGCGTGACACAAGCCAACCCTTGGGGGTTGCAACATGATCTCCAGGATTTCATAGTTAGCAACAGTAGAATCTAGGCAAGAAATGGCGCTTAAAGTCAAATGTGTCGATTGGTATAGACCGTAGAAAAAATTGCAGGTAACACAACATTGCAACCCGCCGAGGTGCATTCATCTTACAACTTATACTAAGACTGTGCAAGTTGCATTTTGTGAATTCCTAAACTGCGTTTATCCAGTCAAATAATGTGCTCTTCTGTACCCGGAGCAGTCGAGCCACTAAAGAAATAACGTATGCTCAGCTCACAGCAAAGGTCTCTGGAGGCAGGTCATCAAGTGTGCGTTTCAGCGCAGGAAAAGCTAGATTGGCGTAAGAATTCTGAATAGAGTTTGAGTGGTAGCGATACTACCTAGTTAACTCTCTCAATTCTGCCATCCCGTCCTTCCAATAGCATGCCCCCAGTTGGGCGTACTTCGGCTACGTCAAGAGACATAGTGCGGCGAGAATGCCCAAAGTAGCGTTCATCTTCATTCATATCTGCGCAAATCAAAGCCTCAAAAATAGACGTGGAGCAAGGTAGCATAATAACGCCTAGGCCTGCTACAAAGGAGCGCTCGAACCATGGGTGTTTTTGCGCTATAACTCAATACTAGATACTTAGCGTTTTGATTCGTACTGAAGTGCGATTTCGCGCTCAGCAATGTAGCGGTTATGGATGAGCCAGCACAATCAGCAAGTACACGAGAAGCCATAGAGAAGCGAATATTCCGCGACAAAAAGCTGAAGACGATCTCTAAAGACAACAACGTGATATTGTAGGCGGGGATCTATGAACAAGTAGAAAACCTGCGTTTGACCGGCTTCTTAAGAGTGAAACACCATCTGAAATAGTCCCGATCGTTCACAGTCCAATACTTTTCTGCAAACGTTTTCACTGGCACAGTAAAGTCTGGGTTTGCAAGAGCAAAGCCACGCTAAGAGCAGATATCTGCTCTATTACTTGCGTGGTGTTCTTACTTGAATGCCCCAAAGCACTCACTGGGTTTTACCTATCGCGTCAGAGCATGCGTCTGTAACAGGTGAGTCGAAACCAGAGAGTTGTGCCAAGAACTGAAGAATCGTGAAGTGCACTAGCGGCTGATGGTGTTTACGGGAAATTAGCAAGGCGCTAAGGTATGCGAACGCACTAAACGACAAAAAACTCCTGGCAGTTGACGACTCGAGGATAGCAGAAATCTGGCTTCCAAACACTTGCGATACGCACTAATTAGAGAGTCTTGAAGTTAAAGTGTGGGGACAAATTGTGAAGCATTCCTAATTGGATGACTGGCGCGGTTGCGTGCGTAATTCACTCGTGAACAACTTGACGCGTGTCTTCACTGTTCCTGCGGAACCTCACGCACCGCTGGCTGAAGCGCAAATGAGATTGGATTAGACGAGTTTTGGAATAAATATGTGACTCGCATAGTCAGCAAATTCTGAGACTCGCATCTTTTGGCTGCATATTTTCTTACGCTTTAGCGTAAAGCGCCATGAACTCCAGCATGATGGTCCAGCTACGAAAATGCTGCGTGGGTGGCTGCCTGAAAAAATACACAGGGCAAACGGCGAGTTCGGTTTAAAACTTGCTGAAACTGGTTATCAGAAATAATCCCTTGAAAGGATAATTTCCCAGGAAGTCGACAAAAAGAGAGCCACTAAGCGCATGCCGTACTCCCCGCGTGAAGGAAATAGATTCAAGTCGCAGAATTGTGACAGTGGAAACCAGCTCTACAGCATGTCCAACAATTCCGTAATTTGCGGAACAAAGGTTAGACCTACAGGAGTTTCAGGCTGTTGCACAGATATTCTGCAGTGGTGGCGGCTGAAAGTAATTACTTGCACAGTACACATATGAGCCCCGTGGGGAGCCAAATTTGACGTCTCGGTGAGAAGGTGATGATGATTAGGAAAATTTGACCACTAACAAATCGAATCGGCATTGCGCTTAGTGCAAAATAAACTAGCATCATGGTGAAAGCTATTGCACGAAGCCTATGTGGAGGCGCAGCAATGTGCACTAGCTGTTACTCTGAAACACCCTATTCGAAAGACCATAACTTGCAGGTCAAATTCTCCTTTTTACATTGAACAGAATTAAAAGACCAATCCTAGCGACCATGTGGTGCAAAGGCTGTACCGGAATGTCGAGCTCCCATCCTACAGACCCTCTGTAATCTTCGCTTCGGCAATTTAAACGACCTTACGTGTCAAACTCCTGGCTTAATCGCAGAAAATACTGCATAGAATAGGGAGAGCCATTTGCTGACAAATCTAGATCAAGATGATTCGGAAATGAATTTCAACCCGTCAGCATGAAGCCCATGCGGAGAACTAAGCCCCGCAGGAGAGAAGCAGCTGGCATTTTTGCTGTCACGGTGGAAACTGAAAATAACTGCTCCATAAAATTTGTCTCCTAAACGTGTGTTCTTGAGGAAAAGCAGTGCAAGTATCGGAGGAAAATGCGGTCGCCAGGGGTGCCATGGCAACTTCCGGTGCCTCCAAGAAATGGGAAAGAGGCGGGATAAGGGTTTACTTGTCAAATATGTCCGAGCCCAAGTGCTTTTCATTGCAAGAGGGCTGCTGCATAATAAAGCATAGATCTAAGGAAGGCCGTTCCATGCTCAATATTCAGAACGTTATGGTGATGAAGACAGATCAAGCTGACCTTCTCGTTACGAAGACAGCCATAGCAACGCCGACCAAGAGAGGGGCAGCAGGCGGCAGAATGACGCCCGCGACTACAGTCAATAGACAACATCCTCCGGCTGGAGGTCTGGCTTTTGATTAGTATGCGTCGCAACATCATGCAGGGAGCCCCCTGACCACCCGTAGAGAATTAAAAGAACTGAGGAGTGGCAGCCTTCTAACAGATGCAGATATGGCATTTTTGGGACAATAAACAGGAGAGCCGAACGAACTGTTCAGTCCAGCAGGATCATGCCATTAATGGCGCATTTTAACCGAGTATTTGAGAGGCGCCGAACAACAAAAATTTTGGTTTTTGAAGCGGCCCAGTAGCTTAGTGGTGGTGTGCCACAGTATGTAACAATGCCACTATCACGAGCTATTAGTGCCTTAGCACATTTCGAATGCACTTTTGGTCTTAGAAAGCTTCAAAGCAACAAAATGTACAGGAAGTGCAAGTGATTGGATCACGATGTCCTACTGTAGAGCACGAAACACCTAATAGCTGGTTCCACGGGGCAGTGGATGGCATTGCGAGTGCTAGTATTTACACCATAGTTAATGGAGAATTCCCAGGCGCAAACAGTGTCACAGTTTCACACGCGCCTGTTGTATTCGCGGGTCTAGGTTCCTAGAATCTGTAGGATATAGGAAAGGATCACAAAACATGGAGGAATCGCACGGGGAAAAAAGTTGCCCACGAACAGCGAAGAGCCATAATGTGGTATCTGCTCATGGCAATAGTTCTGCAGCGGTTTCATGCGAAATGCTTCTGCGTGAAAAAATCCAGGTGTTGAAATTACTGTGTAAGTCCCAAAATTCGTAGAATACGGAGCATAGCTAGTGAACTGCATGACTGCCTCTAATTACAGTGGTATCCGCGTTCATTTGAGAGCCTCTAACGATGCTGCTATCGAACAGCGACGCTGTAGTAGAGCTGGGTTTCCAGCGAGGTTCCCGGGATTTCAGTGCACTGTAGAAGACTTCAATGCATGAATAATGAACGGAAGTGAACGGAAATGTTTGTGCTTCTATTCGAAGTGATGGTCTTCTTTCAGCAAGGCAACTAAATGCCGTGTGCCAACTCACAAAGCCGGCGTCCAGCGCATTAGCGCCAAGCGTGGGCTGCACAGTGTCTAGCACAGAAGATGACGAATTACTGGTAAGCTACCCGTATGCAACAGCTTAGAGAGAACATTTACTTAATAGACATAGACACTTCTGAAATGAGGCTCAGTAGTTCGCACAATTGTTGCTCTCCTAAAATGCAGGTTGCACTAGCAACAGAATGAACACGCCAAGCTTACAATATAGCAAATAATCTCTCGGCTGACATCACCCTACTAACTGCTGCAGTGAAAAAGAAATTCGTAGCAGAGTGCGTCATAGAAGTCATGGGGATGACTCTTGGACCCCACTCCATAAGCAGCGTTGCCATCCATCTGCGTGGCATAAATGTAGGCAGGTCCCAGAGAGGGAGCCGATTACGCATTGAAACGCAACAAGAAAACGGGTGAAGACATCGATTATGCTAGTCGCATCGTTTTCTCAAGCACCACTGCTCTGGCCCGCTGGGTCTCATGACCATTTACATGACAACCTGTGTAAGATTTTTCTACGTGGCACTTTTGGAAGTACAGCAAGCACTACCGACACATTTTCTAATCTTGTTATGTTGAACAGGTGCTCTCAAGTAATTTCACAGCCTCACTCTGGGACAGGAACTGTAGTGCACCGCCGTCTCTCCTCCGACTACGATGCTTCACGCCCCACAACTTGGGAGTTCTATGAAATCTTCTCTACTATCGACGCACCGTCGCGTCACGTCTACCAATTTATTGAAAATACCCGTTCTGTTTCAAGTTCCGAAAAACATTTTTCCTAAAAGTCGCTCCTCATGGTTCTTGCTTTGCTGGTCCGGTGAAGATGTGACGCGCACTGGTGCCGGCGATGTCGCCAGCCCCAGTCTTCGGTTATTCGTAGACATTTCTACTTTATACATATTATTTTGTTAATAAATTGGTTTTGTACTATACTAGTAAGAAGTTACAGCCCCGAATCAGTGTCTCAACCTTTTATCTGCTTATATGTCGTCAGTTAGCTATCTTCTATAGATGAGCCCTATTTTCTCCAGGTAAGCCCTATTGTGGTGTCTGCGCACTACCGGAACAGGCGCATCTTGTATCTACTAATTTCACATACCGGGACGAAACTGCCACTTTTTATTGTCTAGTGCTGTACCTTTGAGGAAATTTTTTATCGCTGAGGTACTCCGTGTGATAGCGGCTGCAAGCCTTGGTGTGGTAGTTGCGCACATGCCTCAGACGAGGAGATCAAATGAGCCTTTTATCAGCTTTTAGTTCCATTTGCTTTCAAAAGGCACACTACTAAAGTTCACACTTGTCACAGGAATACATGGCCACAAATATTTGCGCCCCTGGAGTTCGAGCACGTGTTCCAGTCAGAACATGTCGAGCTGTTGTATCATACGATGTTGTAAACTGAATGTTATGGAACTAGACTGAGGCAGTATCCAACGCAGAGTGTTCTAGCAAAGGACTAGCGCGACTTGATGGTTTTACTTGGGTGTATGCACTTTAAAAGGGCATACAGCATTGTGATATGCCTTTTTTTGGCCTTCCGCGCTACAATAGGTAATGATGCGCTGTGTACAAGACGCAGAAGTCTTATTCAGCTGACATTGTAGTGTTGGAAAATATGCTGCCTCCCGCGAAAGTATTCCCCAGTTTATTGCTTCAAATTGAACACTGTCCATTGAATTGTGCACTGCACAGTTCACGCAAGCTGTGCGACAGGCAGCAGCCTTTATCAAGCTACATCTTATGCTTGGATCCATTCCCGCCTGACTTTCCCGAGCGTTCTATGGGCTCACTGCGCCTGGCAGTCGCATTCCAGATTTGAAGCTAGACAGAGCTACTTCCGTTGCATTTTGTTCGGAGAAGGTATCACCAGCCAGAAAGCACATCATGCTTAGAGATGGGCATATGGGCGAAGTATATCGGCAGTCGTGGAGGAGAGCTAAGCTGTTCTGCGGATGCCATAGTACGTTCTGCATGTGTCGTCATTTGAGGTAGGCAATGATGGCGTCTCTGGGCAACTAGAAAGAGCGCAAACTTTTGCCGCTCTCACTCCTCCGTTTGGCTGAAGTAAGCCATCTTGCTGGCACAGTTCGCTTGTGTGAAAGTATCCTAATGTGGTCGCTTCGCTATCTGTACTGCTGAAGCCCAAAAACGCTTGCTGCCATCTCCTTCAGTGAAGCTTCAAACCCGAGTGCATATCTTGGAGGTTATGAAGACTCTTGTAGCTTCATAGCTATCTCCTTCAGTTAGGCGAATGGTTGGCATCCAGGCAAAAAGAGGTGGTACAATGCATTGAAGTTGTGGATACTAGCCTGTCCTGATGCTGAATGGCTGTAGAGGTGAGAGTCGCTGCTGCACAGGAGACCTCGTGGCATTGAATTGCCCTGTGGCCCACCAGTCAGTTTTTGCCTATACAAAAACTTTTCAATGCACTTATGTTAACCCGCTATGTCCGATTTGGTGGTTTGCTTTCTGTTCCGGCATCTGCTTGCGCTTTGGACCATCTCTGGAACAGAGTCGTTCTTCAACAATAATAACCATATGCAGCACCTGCCGTCGATGGGAAGCTTTCCCATATTGCCATCGATTTTGGGCGAAGAATCCTATGTCCACTGAAATATATGGCAATGACAAAGTCTTTCACACTCATAGGAGTGAAAGTGAATTGCATCCTGCTACAGCTACTCCTGTCCCCTCCGACTCCTGTTCTACACAACTTTCAGCGTAAAAATACTGCGAGCAGCGAGAACGGGGATGCAGAAACAGCATTGCTGCTCCTTCGCATTTGTATGCTATCTCTCAATCTTGGAAGTGCAGGAAAAGTTTCATTCCTCTGGTCATCCGTGGGTCCGAAAGGTTTGCCGTCCATAGGTGTCAGGTTTCGTAGTGCATGATGATTTTCTGCGACGTCGAGACAGCGGAGAACGACTAAGAGTCTCCAAGCTTTTATAAGTGTAGGTAGTGGCTGACCATATGCGGCACCGTAGTGCTGCTCTGCAGAAGAGATTCTAGTGCATTCAAAACCCGCTGGAGAGACTCCTTGCTCTAGTGCGGGCCTCACAAGACAGCCTGAAGAGCAAAAGCAGTTTCTGTCCACTAGCCCCAGGAAAACAATTCGTTATTCTGCCTTGATTCATGCGCGCTCATAGTCCGCCATATGTCTGAGAGCTCTTGCCCACAGCTGCTTCTTGACTTGTTGGAGCTTGTCCTTGTGTTGTTGCTGCTGGCGGCATTGCTTTTCCCGGTCAATCGCTGTTCGCGTTTTCACTTGGTACCAGGCCAGTATATGTCGCCTAAGAGCGGCTCGTTGCAATTTCTCGACCGCCTAATATGCAAAAGCGTGCTGCAAGAACGCGTGGGATGGCGTTATCCAAATGAGTGCTAGACCATTCAGCGCAGCTCCTTGTAAGGGACAAACACAGGCTATCGTCTATCTGCTTCAGTTTTTCTCAGCCAGGAGAAAGGTGGGAGCTGCATATGCAATAAAGCTTGGTCACGTTGCATTACCTCATGCTCCTCTTCCGTAGCCTGTAGTGTAGCAGCGCCTTGTAGTGCACGGATTGCCGTCCGACAAAGGACCTGATGCACATGCAGTGAAAAAAGATGTCTCTTCTCATTTCTGTGCCTCCACAGTTACTGCAGCCTGTGGGCATTTACTACGGTGGGTTGACGAAGCTACACAAAATGAAATTACGAAGTCACGAGAAAACAGGGAGCACAAATAGTAGGTCACATACCCTTCTTCTTGGAACAACTGATTGCTCAGCCAGCTGCCTCAGGTGTGCCAACACGTTGCGGGCCAATATAAAGCTTGCGCACTTTGCCAGAGCGTTGCAGAAATGTTGGCGCTGGTGCATCTTGCCGATTGCCGCTGCGTGGGTAATTACGGTTTTGCGAAGCACTGCAACCCTGCAGCGATGCTCACCACCTGATAGGCATTGCGCGTACGTCAGAAAAACGCATCATCTATGTCACTGTAAGTACTACTGTCTTGTGAGTCGCTTACCTCCAGGATTGAAAGCATCGGGCCATCAAGTCTGTGGCTCGCCGTGAATCGTGCTGCTGTATCAGTGCAGCGACACTAGTGGCTTCCATATGCAGTTGTTGGAATGCGCTTTTTTTGAGTAATGTGTGGTAGAATGCAGCAACAGTATGCGCAGTAGCTGTGTCACTGTGTGCCCTTCCGATGGAGATAGAACGCCGTTGCTGCTTCGCGATTTTCCCCTCTGCATGGGTCTTCGGTCCCTTCGCACGGTGCTCGTTCGTCGCGCTGTGCACACGCTCATACATACGTGACGCAGCTTATGAAATGGAAGTTGCGGCCTCCCGCAGTTTCATACGCCTAACATCCAAGTACCCTTTGAGTGCTACGCCAACTTCTTACCCGCATGTTTGAGCAAGAAGGTAAGGCTAATGCTTTAGACAAATTGCTGCTGGTTTGCGTGCATGTATTAAGCCTTACTGCTGCTGCATTGTACAGGAGTGTTGGTCTTCCTGCTTTCTGAGGGCAGAAAACACCAAGACGTCAATGGGGCTTGGGATATATTATGCTAACGAGTGCGCGCCAAAAATGACAAGCAGCGTGCAAGATGCAGCTGCATCTACAAATGGAAACAACTTGTAGTTAAGTCTCAGCACACCACTCGGGGAAGTAAACACCTACTTGCAAGCAAGCGCGATCTGACGTTCTCGTCTTTTGCGGGCTCGTTGATGAGGTGTCTCCGTAACCTCCTGGCATGATGACCTTTCTTGAGCTTGGTGGCACGAATATGCAGGCGATGCAGCGGCCAAAGGGAGCTCTTCTACTCTCGTGTTTTTCTTCTGCTCCATTGCTTTCCCTTGGTGTTGCTTGTTGGAGCCACTACATCCAGAGTGGACGAGCAGAGGACAGCGCTGTGAAGTTAGTGGAACGTAGCAGCAGGGTCTGTTCTGTTTTTGATGAATGCGTTGTATTTCGGTCTCCACTTGTTGGCCAGATGTTTCGTGCCCCGGGGTCCGTGAATCAGCCAAGTTGCTGCGGTCTTCTCTAGGAAATGCTCTTTCCTCCAAAGCATCAACGATCGGGATCGCTTCCTCTAGGTGAAATCCCACATTTTCCGCAGATGTAACGTTCGACGAAGAGGCATGCAAGAAGTTTTGTGACTGTGCCTGCTGTTGTATCAGACGCGATTTAGCTACCATCATCTTCACCACCCTGCCAGAGAGAGAGGCAGCTGCACCAGTTAACGTCTCCGGACACCTGTGTTTGCTGTAGAAAGCTTTGTGCTTCTTCGTTTTCATTACATCCGCATGAGCTGAACTCAAAGGTGAAACAACGGGCCGAAACTGCAACAGTGTAGCCTGAGATGTCAGTGTCGTCGCCTGCGCTGGTACTTGGCTGGAACTAGCACCGCAGCAGCAAAGTTTCATCTGCGCTGACGTCATACAGCAGCTGCTGCCGGCAATGCTGTCATCTCTAGCATCATCACGCACTTGGCTGTTCATTGTAGGAGAAAAAGACCTCTCCTGTAGGGCTCCTGAGTCACCCTTTTCTGCAAAAAATTTTCCCTCCGTATGGCGTCCCCTACAAGTAGTGCCTCGAGCTTCCGTTGGATGATTAGCAGCCTGTAGTGCATTCTTATTCACTTCTTCTGGAAAATATGAAGAATGTGCGCTTTGCGGTGGCGTGGCAAGACTGAAACGTTCGCCTTGCAAACCCAAGCGTGCGGCGGAGGGCAGCCCATGAGTCACTTCATTCTGCTCAACGGGGATTGTTGGCATAGTAAATTGCCGCTGCTCCATAGGTGGTGGAGGCCAAGTGTCCTGGCCCCCGCATTTTTCTGCCCCGAAGCGTGTTCTCTTAGGCAGTGCAAATGCTTGTGGGTGATTATCTGGTGTAAGCGTCGCTTTTGAAGCTCCTGCAGTCTTCAAAGTCCCGCTCGCCATTGATTTTCCCACAACGTACAGCTCAGGCAACAACTTTGTCTGGGGGTGCTGTAGCTTCTGCTTGCGCATTCGGAATTGAATATGAGCCTTTACCCGTTGCTTGGGGTTCATGTAGTAAAGTGGATTTTGTCGTGTGCTGCGTGCTTCGACTCGCTCGTCCGGTTGCTTTTTGTTGCCTGCGTCAGTTCCATTGGGCAGTTTTATGGTAGAAGGTTGCGCAAAGCGCCGTTTAAGAGCTTCCACGCGCTTAATTAGTGACACCAAGGCAATACGAGCTGCACAAGACACTTCTTGTTCCTCGCCTGCTTCACGGCTAGACGCGTGGTCCAGACCCTGGTATAGGTGCTCCTGAGATCCTACATCTGAAGACCTGGGAGGAAGCTGTTGGTGAGCTCTGGGCACAGCAGTGTCGTGAGGGCCTTGTTGCATTCCAGCGGTCATTTCTACAAGATCTTGATCTGCGTGTATATCCCCTCTGGGCTCGGATTCTTTCATTTGCGGTTCGGCCTCAGCCTCTATATGCTGGCAGTCTTGGAGTGGTGAATGCAACGAATTTTCCCCCTCTCCGTGCACGGGGACCTCCTGCTCCATCATTTCCACATTGTAGACTTCTGCGTGTAAAGCCCCTTTTGGCTCGGATTCTTTCATTTGCGGTTCGGCCTTAACCTCTGCATGCTGGCAGTCTTGGAGTGGTGAATGCAACGAACTTTCCCCCTCTCCGTGCATGGGGACCTCCTGCTCCATCATTTGCATATTGTGGACTTCCTCCGAGCGACGCATGCTGGAGATTTGCTGGTATGAAGCGGAGCACAGCTGAGCTCTGCATGGGCCAGAATCATACTGCATAATTAGACGGCTCATCAATTCTCTTTGAGCACTAAGCTGCTGTCTCAGATTTTCCAACTCATGCTGGAGATACTGCGTAAAGCATTTGTTTCTCTGCAGTCCCTGTTGTTCTTCCTGAAACTTTTCAGAATTTTTCAGCGGCTGTAACATCTCTTTTGAATGCTTGGCAAAAAGTGCAACTGCTTCAGAATCGCCTCCCTCTAATTCCATACGTTTGCCTAATGGTAGGCATTCGCCGCACCTGACTGAAACATTCTCTTGTATATCAAAGCTGCTGCGCCTTATTGATGACTCGACACTTGTTCCCTGGAAGCAGCACGAATTAGTGCTCTGTGACATCCATAGGAGGGATTGGTTATGGTATATATGCGGATTTGAAAATGTGCGCGCCTCATAGTACACTCGTTTTGAGGAAGCCTCTGGTGATTTTACTGTGAACTCTGCGCCGTGTCCTACTTTCCACGTTAGAATATTTGCTGGCATCAAAACATTTTCTCGCGATGTTGGGATATCATCGGACGCCGAATTATCTTGATTCCCACCAGCACCTCGAATTGTGTTTTTCGAGACTTCAGAACCTCTTGCCATCATCGACTTTTGCACAACTGAGCAGCAAAGGCTTACTTCGCCATACGTGTCGGTCAATGAATGCGCCATCTGAGTAGTGGTAGTGCGCTTGCTGTCCTCCCCTTTTTCCTCAGAAGCCCCTTGCGGCGGTTCCCGGTGGCAGCCTTCCTCATGCGATACGGGTTCGCATTGTTTCTTTGGCTCCAGTTTCACCATTCGAGTACTCGGTCTCTTTTGGAAAGTTTCAGATGGCCCTCTGCTAGTGAAAGCACTTTCCTCTTCATCCACGAAATAAGGGGACAGATTGCACACCGGCGCTCGTTCACTTTCAGAGATTCTATCTTCATAGTGGTGCTCTAGAACGCTTTTGTATCCGGACAGCACGGGCCGCTGCTTGCTGTCTGCTTGTTGCTCTGTTAAGCGCACGGGCTGACAAGCGTCCTTGCGCTCGTCTTGCACGTTTACAGCTCCAGCAGATAGTGGTGCAGCTTCTGCTGCAGTAGAATCCGCTGTGGTCAGCACTCTGTCCGCTGCGACGAGCGCCGCGCTGACGTCTGTCAACGCTATAGGACTAGGAGCCCGTGAGCAACTTAGATTAGCCTGGTGAGAGGCTATTTCAACAGCACCGTCGAGGTCTTCCACATGAGGTGAGTTTTGTGGAAAGACCTCAAAATTTTGAACGTCCCGAGTCTCACCATGGCGGACTGCTGAGTCGTGAATAGAGCCTACTGTATTTCTTACTCCACAAAATGGCAAATTGTGCTTTATGCAGATCTCAGGTTCCTCTTCAGGAGGAGACAGGAGGCCTTTCTGAGAAGACACATTACTGCTGATAGCTCCGTCGGCATCTCGAGGTCTGACAGCGCTTACTAGTCTACCAGTGCTTTCGGTAGTTGTACTTGAGCATTCTTGCAACTTTGAGCTATCGAGTGCCCAACAGTTCTTCTCGCCAGTTTGCTCAGACAAAGAATCAATACTCTGTTTTTTATTCGTGCCGGCTTCGTTGGGCACTGGCTTGAGGAAATGAGTCATCCTATTCAGTTGTGTCGGTGCATCCTTTGATTTCGTGTCCACTGAGGGCTCTTCTCCATTATTATGGTTTCCTTGACACCTCCGCAGGAACCTACGTGCACCGTTGCGCAGCTGCCTAATAGTTGCAGTGCTCAAAGCCTATGCGGAAAAAAAGTGACAAGCACCTGCCCGCCGGGAAAGTAGACAGTCAGAAGTTCAACATACAGTAGAGATAAAGACAAGGGGAAGGGGAAATTCCACTATGCAGAGTGACAGCGGAAAAGCCAGCAGCTATCTTACCTTACTGATGATGCGGGCGAGATGACGAAGTGCCGCAATTTGTGAGAGTGTTCCCCGTGGCTCAGCAGGAGTCGCAATGAACGCACCTTCACCAGGAATGTCTACTGACCTGCTGTCAACAGCAGGGTGTAACCCACTTCGAAGCCCAGCAAACAAGCCAATTGCTTCCTCCGGTGTCTTTGGCTCTGTGCATGCTGCAGATGGACTTGATGGAGGTAGAACTGCTGAATCAGAAGCCACATTTGGTGCTGCTATACTTGCAGTCGTTGATATAGCTGACGATTTTGACTGTTCTGGACCCTCTTGGAGTCTAGATGCAGCACTTGCAGAAGGTGAAGTAGGTGCAGCAGCGCAGTATTCCGCCTCTTGCATTCGGCTCCTTGGTGAAGTAGCTTTAGATGGGGTGAAAAGAAGTGCCCGTTTTGTGGTTAGAGATGCTCCTGAATCCTCAGGTATCGGGTCTGTTTGATAACTTGTTGAAAGAGTGCTGGGACAGCGGCGAGCTTCGCCGTAGTCCCATAGATGCGGCTCATCACTTACAGTATGGGGCCCTGAATCGGCTGATTCGAGCTTCAGCGAGTGAAGTGCCTCGTCTTTGGGCGGTGCGGATGCCAGAACCCCAGATGAGATGGAAGTGCTCGTCCCTGGAGCTCCTGCTGGGTTGCCTTCAATCCCCAACTTTGATGAGCAGCCTCGACGCTTGATCATTACGGGCTGCAGTTTCTTCCCCAGTGCAGAAAGGTCGCTAGCTGGTCCAACTATGCCTGCCTTTCGCCGTACTGTGTTAGACTTCTCGGAGCTGCACCGGCTTTTAGCGGGAAGCCTTGCGCTGCCTTTGTTATTGCTGACTGACCTAAGAGCTGAAAAGGGTCTTGCGTCCGACCCTTGAACAATTCTCCGGCATCTCGATACGCATTCCTTAAAGGACGTGGAGTATTTCATGCTAGCGGTCTGGGACGGCCTGAAGAAAGTTCCTGGCACCAGAGATTTTCCGAGCATCTTCCCTGCCAAAGGAGACCGCGGCCGAATGCTTTTGTGGTCTCCCGTAGATTCTCGTGCCGCTGCAACTTCTTTCCTAATCCTCGCAGCAACTTCTTCTGTCTTGCTCTTAGCTCTTAAAAAAGCCTCTATCTCACTTGCATTGAGTTTAAACGCAGTCCCCAATCCCGACGTCGTTGCTGAGTCCAGCAGTCTCACAGATGAGCCTTCAGAATCCTCTATCGAGGCAGCAGCAAAAGCTGCTGCAGTTGCTGCTGCAGCCCAGCCCTCGGAAGTTGTCTTCAGAGGGCTCATGGGGGAAATTTTGTCAACTGTACTATCGCCTGGACTGCGGAACGTTGTGCTGCCTGTGGCAAACGGGCAACAGAACAGTGGGCGCGTTCCATCCTAGTAATTGCCCAGCATAGCTGCTGAAAATTTAGTTTCTCCTTCAGTGGTTATGCATGATGACAACTGGTGGCTTTTTTCTGTTTTAGGTATCTAGCATACGCTCTGCATGGGGGGTCGAGGTTCTCCGGGGTGTCTGCAAGAAGTCGCTAATTAATTTGTCTATTGACCGGGAAACATTGGTAATACAGAATCCATCGTCTTCAGTAGAAAATGATCCAAAGACGCCTGTTTCATCAGTCTCCAAAACACAGCTGCTGCGTAATGCAACGGGGAAGGTTTTTTGCCTGCGAGATGCTGATGTCCACTGTGCTGCACGTTCCTCGGTAGTCCATTGTGTTGATGTGCAGCGAAGAGGAGAACATTCATGAATGCTGCAGCTCTCACTCTCGCTGGAGTCCCAAAGGCTGAATCGCGCGTCTAAAGGCTGTCCCACTTTCTCGGGCACTGGGGACCACCCGCTGAATCTCGCCGTGTCTGCTTTGCGAAGCTCGCCCAAAGTGTTTGGTTCATTGCTTGAGGTGCTTCCTGCTCTTTGAGGCCCATAAAGACTGTCGATGAGGCAATGGCTTTCTGAGTTTAGAGATGAATCTGAGAAATAGTGGGTGATGCCCGCGAGGTCAGCAAACGGTTCATGGCTTGCCAAATAATCCCTTGCAGCACGAAAGCTAGGCACATAGTCATTGGCAGGTAAGTAGAAGGCTGCTTCAGGGTTCTTGGTGAAGGACATTTCCTGCCTACTGGTGTTAATGGATGGGTCACCAACACCCAATGAAACCGCGTGCGCTGGAAGCCCGAAGGAAAGTCCGATGAGGTGAAAACCACAGCGGACGCCTGAAATCTTCTCATAGAGAAAAAATGCGTAGCTTCATGCGTCTTACGAGATCTAGGACTAAAAGCTAACAACAGTCGGCGAGACGCTCATCGCTGTATCCACATGCCCGAGTAAAAGAGCAACAGCTCGCTTCAAATGCCTTACCTACACACACACAAACATTGTTCTGTCGTTGTACATATCTTGCCGGGAGAGAAAACCGCGCAGTGGAGTGGCAGTGCGAGATTCACTTGGAGGTCACCTCCCAAGAGAGGCTGAGGCACAGTCTCCGTCGCAAGTCCTGCTGCACACTCGGCGAAAGAAGATATGGGTAATGCATACGAAATCATTCCGTGGTCATCACTGCCATGCTATAAGGTAGCTATACTGCAACTAATTCCATTTTGTAAATGAAGTGAAGGAGCTCAGCCCCGCCACTCGTAACTATAGGAAAGCTCCACAGTTGACCAGCTACGCGCTCATATACAGCGACAAATTATAGGCTTTGCCACAATATTAGTTTTCTTCCTCTGCAGCCGCAGACTATGCAATTGGACCAGATCCATCCGCCTCTGGTTAAAAGAGATGCGTTTGTGCACGTGGCTTCCGGTCTTTTTAGTGTTGTTGGTTTATTGTAGTGTTTTGCTGACGCTCGAGAGCTCCTAACCAGAATCTTTTTCCCACGGTCAGTATGAGGCCTGTACATGCAATCAGTGTATAATGAAGACAGCATAACTATAAACACCTCCAGCTGAAATGGCATTGACTCCTTCGTTTACCGTTCAGCCTGGAAGATTAGTCTGGTGTTGTTTGTTTCCTCCACTTTGGGTCGGAGCAGTATCAAATTAGTCATTTTTCTGGTTTTCCTCGTGATTGCTGTGTCGCGCAAGGAACTTCTTCTATGCCAGCGCGCAGGCTCTTATTACTCCTTCCTAACCAGTGCATGGGCACATCTTCAGTCGCCTTACCATGTCTCGTTAGCGACCGCATCTCGAGAAAATGGGTATCCGGTGGATTTCGAATGCTTTTTCTCTACGCCGAAACCTTTGAATTTGTCAGCTGATGTTCGCGTGACACTTGGCGCAGCCGTGCTTACAGCGACCAAAGGCCATCACGAGCTGCTGTTCGGGCATCTTTCCAACGCCAGCACTACTATCACGTAAACAAAAATTTCTCAGCGGACTCTATGCTCTGCAACTAGAAGTTGTGGCTGATCAAGGTCAATGTGAGCCTTACCGTTATAACACAGAACTTTATTTTCAATGTGCAGCGGTCGCCATGCAGAAGCTGCAGGGGTGAGGTATGCATTCTTATCGGAGTTCGGCATGTCCAGTTTGGGCATTTTGGGCGCAGGCATCAAGTTGAAAAGCATCCTGATTCTATTTGTGCCTGGTTGAAAGCGTACTTTTCGCTGGCAAAGCGCCGCAGGTGAGATGTAAAGGCAGTGCATTAGCGCAAGAAACGACACAAGTATAATAAAGGAGCATGCATAATTTGGAAGATCAACGTGCGAGTGCACTAATTGCAGCTAGCCACTGAATTTGACTGGCAGTACAGTTGCTTCTCCTTTATTGCAGCAGATACAGCGTTGTGCTTGAAGGAAAACAATGTTTCTGGAACCCAGTATAAAGAGCTTTCTGGCATCCAAGGGAGGAAAAGTAATTTTTGAACTTGTGCTAGAGAAGAGTTGTCACAATGCACAGTCTCAAATTTTGATGCCGATCTTTGAGACTGTGGCTTTGTCGAGAGGCATGCCCATGCTTTCTGGGCATTCCGGTGGCTGGCATCTGAAGTTGATGGGACATAACTATCTGATTTACTTTTCTACAAGCTCCCGGAACCCTCCCCAGTCTTCAGGGGCAACGTAATTCTTGGTGCTCATGAAATGGAGAAGTACAGTTGACGGTCCATCCTCCACGCCCAGCATGTACTGTGTGCGGACAAATATCTCTCTAGCGGTGTACCACTCACCAGCTTCGTAATGCCTAAATCCGGAGCGAAAGGTACCCAAGAACTCTTTGGTCAAGTGCTCACGCATAGATACAATATCTGGGTCGGTCTCAAACATTGCAGAAATCGATGTTCGACTAGACCAAAGCTTATGCTTTTCTCGGAGACGCTGTTGCCTCTGAAGGAAGACTGCATTTTTTGAGTTCACTGTCACAGGGGTCCTTGCGGGAACCTGGAGACGACCAGGGTCTAAATCAACAGTGTAGAGTCCAAGAGGTACTTTGGAGCCCTTTACGGTAGCTCGATCAATTTGGCGACAGTATGTCTGCGTTTGCGGAGACATGATGTCGTAGAGATCGGAAGATATTAAGATTGTGACCCCATACTGCTTGGTTGCTGCCTCAAGCCTGGAAGCCATGTTTACATTGGGAGACAAGTATGACGCATCGATTTTGTATTCTGATCCAATGGCACCCTCGATAGCCCACCCAACGTGCAGGCCAAATCCCATCTTAACCTTCCAGCCCGTCCCCATGCGCTCAATGATCTCCGGTATTTCTCTGTATTCAGCCAATGTGTATGACTTGTTGATCCCCGCAACAACTTTAACAAACGACATCAATGCCATGTCTGCCAGCTTATTGCTGGTAACGGTGTCGATGATTTGTTCTTTAACGCCATCGGCGATCTCCCTCTCTGGAAACTTCCAGACCAGAAGAAATGCATCACCTATGTTCTTATTGGCGCTGCCTGAAAACTGGTCCACAGTGCCGTGGACGATCTCAGCAATCTGGTTCACAAAGACCATAACTTTTTCCTTAAGTATTTCTGTTGCATCTGTGAAATTCCGTATGTCACAAAAGCCAAAGATTGCTTCCATCTTGCGTCCCTCGATCATTGCGTTTATGTTGCCATCAGCAGTGTGCATATTTTTGGCAATAATTTCGGCTCCTGCCTCTCCAAAGCCAAGAGCTAGTAAACCCCCGATTTTGATAATGGTTTTCTCCAAGATAGCAGTCTCGTAGTTCTCCTTTTGCGTTTTCGATCCCTTGCCGCCCATCCAGTTTTTTAGCGCTTGGAGAGGATCTCCCTCTGCGTTTTCGGCGTTTTCCTCAACTTGTTTACCATCACTGTCTGCATTCATATTGGTGGCGGCAAGGGGGTTGTTTCTGATTCTGTTCATTTTTGTTATCATTCGCTCTATAGGTCTTAAAATGAGAGTATTAATATCATGGTTGATTGCCACAGTACCGATGACCATGATCAGACAAACAAACACAGTTTTAAGCATGCTCAAGGCTGATTCTAGATGAGAAAGTTCTCTCTTGTCGTAAACTGCCTTGAAAGAAGAAATTTTTTCAGAAACACAGGATGATGCCTTTTGTGTTTCAAGTGGACCTGCCACCTCCTCCGAGGGTCCTTGACAGAAAGCAGTAGAAACAACTTCCCTTTCACTAGGCCTGAGTGAATCTATCGACTCCAGCTCGTCAGTTAGCATTGTTCCGTTGACTGCGCTTGCTAGAAGCAATTCCTGTGCGCATTCTGGTGGGAGTTCCAACGGATGCTCGCAGCTCTTGAAGCCAAGACATGCCATATCTACGAACACTCGGCCAGCCGATTCAGTGACGTGTCTGAGAGGAAGCGGAAGCTCCATGTACACTAAATTTGCTGGATTGATTTCTCCTTCTGCGTAGCCTAAGCCGTTCTTGCGATGGTAATTGATGTAGTAAACGGTATTCATGGAGTACATTCGCCACCAAGGTGCTGTGTTGTACCGCCGGGCTGCTGTGGCAGATTCCGCGACGCTATCTAGTCCAGACTGCTCAGAGCTTGTTCTTGTGATGTATTGCTCCTCGGAGAGGAAAGGCAGAACTATGGTCATCGCGAGGATTATATAAATAACTTTCCTGGTAGTCCTGTCCGTGAGCTCCTTTCCAATTTTGCTGTCGTACTCATCTCCCTCGTCTGTGGCGTCAGCTTCTTCTTCAAGCCCGACATCATCTGGAGCGCGTTCCCCGGGTTCGAGGAACATATCTTGCTGATCCACAACTTCGTCTTTAGCTTGGAATCGCAATGCAAGAGTTTTGTAGAGTTTTGCAACTCGAATAAGCCGAACTAAACGGATGACTCTGAGCACTCTAGCGACTTGAGACCCTGCCTTTCCGGCCCGTGACACTTGCACTACATCGCTAGATGCTACTTCAGCATTCTGTTCGACAACAAGATACATTTCATAGTATATCCATGATAGATCTAATATTAGAGTCCCAGTCGAAACTAAATCGAACCAGAAAAATGTATGCCATGTATAATTCTCTTTTCCTACGCAGCTAACAAAGATTTCCGTCGAAAAAATGATCAAGCACAGGATGGAAAGTATGTCGAATGGCAAGTCAGCACTCACTGGCGTAGCCCACAACTTGAGATCATTTCCAAACAAAGCATATACAGTTGCAACTGTTGTTACTACTTCTGTTGCCTGGTGATGGGAAATACGTGTACAAACAGAAACGAACTTCGAGTCGTTCTGTCCACCTTTCTTTGTGGAAGCTACAGAGCTATGCCGCTGCTGTCGGTCCATTTCAGTGGCAGTTGTAGATACAGGGTGAACAAGGCGGCTGGTAAATGGTTTATCCGAGGGAAAATTGATTCGGGGCCTTAAAAATATATGACCCCTAGAACTTACAGCCAGGAGAAGGCATGCATTAGCAAAGGTGTTTCCGAATACTCAGCGTTAGCATACAGATAAAGTAGCTCGATCAGAAGCACACTACGGGGAGAACATTGGAGATGCCTGGAATCTGGGCAGATAGCGAAACTAATCAGCTGACTGAACAGAAATGCTGTCTTTTCCCAGGATGTTTTCCCTGGCTACTTGCGCAGTGGGTTTCCACGGCTAGTCGCAGTACCCCAGCGCTTAGTCGGTGGAGACTTGCTCCTAAAGCGCAACTCTTTCCCTGATTATTCGTGGGGAGTTTCGATAGGTGAGATGATCTGGTCCAATTCTTGGCTTTCTCTGCCTTTGTGGAAACCCATTGGGTCTACTTCGCTCCGGCGCGCGGTAGCAAGCCGACAACAAAACTTGAACAGAACGCACATCATGCTGATCCATACAGCAGACATGCCTCCATAACGTTAGCTGAAATGATATAAAGCGCTTTCCCGGTTGTTAATTGCTGCATCACGAGAGGTGCGTGTCGTGCTGGTGGGGCTTTCCACGTTTACGCCACCTGGCTCCTGACAAACGCCAGAGCGCCTCGAGCATTTGCAGTATGATCCAGTGTCTCTTGCTCTATTTTGAAAAATAGTGCCCCACAAAGCGAATATGAGATGGAATTTTTTAGCTACGGCGCGAATCGCTTCGATGGCAAGGCAGAATGAGCGGCCACGTGGAACAACGGAGTAGTCCGAAGGGAGAGCTATATTTACGCAGCTCATGCGCAATACCCAATATCCGAATTTTCAGAAAGATGAAGAAGCGTAGAGGCCACTGCTAACCCTTTTGAGGAAGGGCCTGTTCACTAGCCAGCTACTCCTGCGCCACAAGGCCACTGCACCTCAGGAAGTGACCCCAAGCAGTTGTTTTGAACTTGGAAACGAGAACACGCACACAGTGACTGCTCTGCTTCAAATGGTTATCAGAACCTATGCACCTTTGTCGTTTGTACTATGAAAACTACTGTTCACTCAGAAGCCTATTCATGGTTGTGATGCACTCTGCTGATAACAGAGGCATTTGCCTTCCGTGTCTCCTAGAACGTTATTGTAACTAACTATTATCGTGGGCATCGGAAGTCTGCAAAAGAACATTTCTGTTTTCGGTACAAACGCCAAGCGCAGTTGCTTCCGCGCGAAAGCCACTAATCCCCCTAGGCTGTGAAAGGCTGAGCCATTCATCAGCTAGCTCATCTGTGGCGCTCTAGCACGAAGGCAGCCGATGTGCATGAAGTATTACTCAGAGCCACCAGAGTTACTCTGGGTGGGAGAGGCTGCCATCGTTGGGAAGCCACTTCGAAAACTGCACTGCATACTATAATTTGGTGGCCAGAGTGCACGCTTCCAGCACTGTAAACTCCCTGTGACTATGCAACAAAGGCAAATAAATATATATGGCGTGAGCTAATCGCACGATACTCGCCGCTCTCTGCAAGAAACAGGTCCCACATATGAAAGCATACGTTCCGTCAGAGCCACCAGTCGCACCTGTGCATTTGGATGTGAGTGCCCCTCCGCAGCAAGACTTCGAGGGAAACGGCAACAGTGGAATGATTCATAAAATATGGGGCAGACGAACCGGACTGCTGAGAGTCAGCTGCTTCTGCAGCATTGCAGGATTTCCTTAGGCCTTTTGTGTGGCCCAATTTTACATCACCGATCTGTTGCTGACTTTGCAGTCGTGTTCCAGAAAGGCGCATAGTAGTTCCGGTACAATTTCTCTCTGCAGCATGCCATAAGCTTGCTTCATATTCAATGTAGGCCCTATTCTACATCCCCGATCTGTTGCCGATTCTTCAGTCCTGTTCCAGAAAGTTGCATAGTAGCTCCGGTAGAATTTCGCTCTGCAGCATGCCATAAGCTCGCTTCATATTTAATAGTTAGCGCTCGTGGGGAGTGTTTGCGTACACATTCATGGGAAGCAGGGAAGCACTCACCTACTCAAACCGTTAGAGAAATAGGGAAAGTGCCAGGCCACAATGAATCGCTACCAGAAAGCCTTGCCCCAACATGCTTTACAATATCTAGAAAGACGAAGGCTAGATGGTAAACGGGCAATTTTGCCTTGCTGAAGGCACACATTGTTTGTGTTTCATGGGTTAGAGGCCACACGTTCTTTGCCACAGTACAGACGACGCATGAACGCAGTCTCTAGGGAAAACTGAACTAAATGCATGCTCATTAGTGGTCATGGCTCATTTCCAGAATGCTCGCTCCCCTGTTGTTGACATTCGACCTCAACGCTGAGCTGCTCAGACATATGGTGCAGCGAGAGCAACAGTAACATGCTCTCTCCGTAGGACTGCACAATTTGGACCAGTGGCAGCTTCAATCTACCTCTGACAGTGAAAAAGCAGCGGCCGAGGAGACAATCTGACAAGGAGAAATAACAGGCACGACAGCAACAGGAGGTGATGCACTTTCTCTCGGTACGTAGTTGATGACACCAATATACTATGATGCGATTATATGAGGAAGCATGCAGCTTTAATGTACTCAATTTTGAAATCGGAGCCAGGAGCATGCGGGCAACCAATTTGGCCCATGAGAAAGTTTCGCAGCGTCCCGGTAAAATCGCAGCGTCTAGAACATTATAGCCAGTTTGATTCTATAATATAGGATTAAAGTGTAAAGTGCTTCAAACTCCGCCCTTCAATAGTTATTGGCAAGATAGTTCCCCTCGAGCGCCGCTTTTGGCAGCCCGTCAAGCACGTGACCTTCGTGACCTTCGCGAAGAGCATCGAGGATGAAGCAGCAGCGTTGCCGTCACAGCAAATCAAACTGAAAGGTATTCTTTTATTTATGAAGGCTATAAGTAAACATTGCACAGAGGTGTACCAGCATGCAGACAGCTTGAGCCTGGCTTTGGCCCTGAATTGCCGCCACGCTGGAAGTTTGTTAGCGAGCCGGGAGGGTACTTTGGAGCGGTTGCTCTTTTTCCATTCCCACAGTTACTGCAGGTTCCATAATAAGGTGGTAATCTGAGGTCCTTTGACCGAAAAGTGAAACTTTCGGTTTTCACTCGTCGCTGCCCGTCGTTTGAATTGGGGAAATGTGGCCATAAGGGCTGCCCAACCTGCAACGACACGCGTCGTATAATGTACACAGGAAGTGAACGAGAACTAAAATTTCTTCATGAACCACACTCTGTTCTTTTGCTACTAAGTGGGTTACCATAGTCAAGTGGAATCTGTTGTGTAAGAGTGGTAGGGATGGCAAGGGGAAGGAGAGCTAGAGAAGCAGGCGACTCCTCTGCAGGAGCAGAGGCAGCAGGGACTTTGCTTCGTGGTGATCTACTGCACAAGGCTCTAGGGGACGTCTCTCGTACTGCTGATGGAAGCGGGTATGCCTTCACCCGGTTGACTTGCTGCGGGAAGGGTGTGACTACGTTACCGAATGCATTGCAGCTGTATGTACACCTGCGGTACATTGATATATCTGGCAACAGAATCAGAGACTTGACTCCTTTCTCCAGGCTTCCCTATCTGCTGACGTTGAACGCAGCAGGGAACCAAATAGAAGACATTACATGTTTTTCATTTCCAGAGGCACTTCCGTACCTCTTCCTCCTCAATCTTAGCAGTAACAAAATATCTAGGGTTCCTCGGTTGGCCCTGCAGAGACTTGCGCGTCTTGCTCTTGATGCGAACCCTATTACCACACTAGAGGGTTTCGTGCAGCCGCCTTCCCTAACCCACTTAAGCCTTCGAGGGACACCGTTGGAGACTCTAGATTCCTTGCCCCCATCTGACACCATAACATCCCTTTACTTATCGCACACACCGATGCAGCAGCTACGACAGCTACAGCAGCTACCCCAAATCAAAACGCTGGATCTGGAGGGCGTTCCCCTTCCTCCAGACCAGATCAACGTTCTGGTTCAACTCCCTAAGCTTAGGGAAGTTTGTCTATCCTCTACAGACCCGTATATGGAGGAGGAGCATTTTAGGGCAGAAATCTTACGAGTTCTTCCTCGATTGCATTGGATTAACGGCAGTGCAGTGACCTCGGATGAACTGAAGGCAGCAAGGGCCTTACGTGAAGCGAATGCGCAGCGGGAAAATGAGCTCAGTGAGGCACAGAATGAGAAGGAGGAGAAGCAGGAAAGCAAGGAAAATACGGCAGGCTAAAAGCAGCAAAATGGCTGCGGACGAAAGTTAGTGGTGGACCATGGAAGTACTTAATCTAGCGCTAACAATGATTTGCACGGAAAGCAGCTTCCTCACACAGCTAAGAGTCACAAATCTTTCCTAATGCGAGTCCAAGAAGTGCTTATAGAGAACAATAGTTTTTTGCATTAGAAAGAAGGGAGCTCGTCGCTGCACTGGAACTCTCTTAGTGGGAATTATTGAAGCAGCCTCGGATCTTTACCTCATACCTGCCAACAGTTTTTCTCACAAAAGCGTCTGCGATATCGCCTTATTGTGTACAAGCTTCTGGCTTTTACCGGCCCAAGGTGTCCAGCGACTTGATACACTCAAATGTGCTATCACCCTCTCCATATCCCACTCTACAGTTTGCTGTGCGTATGGCTAACTGCCTAGGAACCAAAATTTTTAGTCGATGCTAGAGTTTACGAAGCCAAGAGCCAACCAAAAGCATTGGACAGCTCTAGAAGAAAGCGCCAAGAGAATTTTGGCATGCTCTATGCAGTGTAGACCATTTGGCCATGCGAATCCATGAGACCCAAACCTGTCAGGGGCTACGTCAAATCCCTGAAATCGTCAGTTTAATGAATTTGAGGGTGCGCGTTACGCCGCACGCCTTCCGAGTTCACACGCTGGGACACGAAGATGGAGCAATTCGCGAGCAGATTGTCAAAAGAATGCTCACGGCCAGCAAAGCACACAGGAATAAATATCTGCTTAATTTTGCCCAGCCTGAACACCGCAACTGAGGGCGTATGGCCGCCGAAGTAGGGGGCCAGATGTCACTGCATTAGCGATCGAAGGTGTGCGAGTTCTGCTGCATCCGCGACACTGCTGCTTGAGGCAGATAGTGGATCTTGAGGATAGATTAACAACAGAGGGGTCGAGAAGATTTCGGGAAATGGTGTAGCCGTTGCACCGTTGTAAATCACACGATACAACCAGTCCACGCCAGTGCTGCCACAAATGTTGCCCTTCAGAAGGCAAACATCATCTTGAAATTATGGTTGACCTTGTAGTGGGCTGCCAAACAGCTTAGAGCAAGCAGGTACAGCAATCTACTGCAGTGGCTGTTGAAGCAAGCTGCTTGAGCTCTCCTGCGACGTTTCCGCAGTGCATGCCTCAGTGACTGCATAGGGAAAACCACGAGGCTACCCTTACCACTTGAAATAAACACAGAAGGGGAAAAGTTTTTCCATTGTTTATCAGCAATCGTGCACCGTGGTGGAGAGACAATGGGAGGCACAGCTGGCTCGAAAAGCTGTTTCACGACACAACCGTCGCTCCCGTGAAGCGTGTAGAAACTTCACTAAAAATTCTTTGTAGGAAATAAGTCACGAAATTCATCCAAGCAAGTTTACTGGTGCAACGGCCCTTAGGTTACTGAGTCTCCCGGAGAAATAGCACCCGGTAGCACTCGTCGCAGCTTACGTAAGGGTGATGTCCGCAACACAAAAACTATTATACGTAAAGTTTAGATATGTGGTTATCAGGAAAGAGCCGCGGGGGGTTTTGCTTGCTTTTGCTGCTGTCTGGCCTAAGGATAGCCAGCTCCGCAACGCGCGGGATGGAGTCACTTCCGCATCAATCAATGTGAAGCCCCAGCAAGGAGGGCACGAACTTTCCAAACGACCCTTAATGGATTTCTTAACATTTTCACTTTTTAGTTAACTAGGTAGGCCAAGTCGTAGGATCAGGTGAATGCTCAGTGTCGGCGCCGAGCACGCGTGCTGTCCTTGGAATCTTGAGCCTAGTAGCAAGAGGGATGAAGCACCCAGCTCCCTTGCTCGCGATCAATTCTTTTCGCATATCGGAACCAGCCTAAAGAAAGGAACTCCATAATTTCATCGCTTTTCACGACGTGTATCGGCTGCATTGAGATTCTCTTCACCGAGCTCCATCACCTTCCTTGCCAAGCAGGAAAGAAATGACTCGCTCTTTTGCTGCAAGAATGGTACTTATTAGCTGAAATACGGAGTTACGGAGCTAAGGAGCGCGCGTTAATTTCACAAGCTGTGTTTTGCTGTATTAATGATTACTTTTTTAAATTAAAAGACTCGAAGCCGAGGCACTTGCATCCTCAGTTGGTCCATTTATGAGTAAACTGCCACGCCATACAAATTGACTCGACTCGTCAGAGATGACTAAGGAAATAAACGCTCCTACTGATAAGGAAAGTGAGTGCTCTTAAGCCATGCATTTTAGAAGCGATCAAATGACGTCTACAGTCGCACTTGTTACATGCGGCTTTCGCGTTCTGACTTAAAAGCTCCCGGAGTGCTTCGCGTTGTAGGCAGAGGAGGACTGAAGCCGCCATTGCGCCCTAGAGAGTTTGATAAATCAACAGCAAGGGTGCGTAACTAGGCATGTAGGCCACACAAACAGGAGTAGCTGAGTCTCTATCCATTCCTAAGTTTAATATAACTTGAGGAGAAGACTAGCAGCACACTGTTTTGCGAGAAACCCACTCCAAATATGGCAACGGCCTGTTTGTTCGTGACTTTTCTGATGCGAAGCCAGGATTGAGGGCTCAGGCCCTCGAGTATCTTCTTCGTTGATTTGCCCTCAGCAAATTTCGTTTGAGAAGGGAACAAGCATCACTAGCAGTGGAATTCCTCCTGAGAAGGATACCACTGTAGCCAATGAAAGAACGTCCCAACGAAGGAGATCTATCACAGGCCGAAAACGTGCAGCTTGGAAATTGGCTCTGCAGATTGCTGTTCTCTCAACGGTTTTTATTCTTCGCAAACCTGAAGGCAAACCAGCCCAGCAGGACACCATCCCTGCTCAAGAAGAAATTACTGCAAGAGAGGATGCTGAAACGGTTTTCTGTGACAGCGACAATGCCACAGAAGGCAGCACAACACCCCAAAATTGTACTGTCTGTCCTGAAAATGCGGAATGTAAAGACGGGAAGCTTAGTTGCCTCCCTGGATATACGAATAGTCAGGAAAATAAGTCTTCGAAAACAAAGGAAACATCATTACAAACCTGCACCGAGGACCTCGCATCAAAAGCCAAAGCAGAAGAAGTTCTTAAAATACTGATGGAGGTCCTTAAGGAAAGACAAGGAAGGTACGAATGCGGTCTCCCTCTAGATCCGCTCTTTAGCCCATCCGAGCAGCTTGGAGGAAAGCCATGGAGCAACGCTATCAAACAGATGTGTAGTGGCCCTGGCCTCACTCGCTGGCAGATGCATTTTCATCCGGAGATTGCCCCAGCTATTGCGCACGAGGGAGTTTACTTTTGGCTCTTCTACCATTTTTTGGGCCCAGAGGCTGCTGATGAATTGAATATTCAGGTCGGAAAAAAGCTGATAGAAGAAGGCCAAATCTACACGCTAAAGGAGTTTGCAGTCTGCATACGCCCTCGTAAAACTTTTAGTAAAGTACGGAGTTTCAAGAGCGAGTGATGCAATGTTTCGCACTGTAGAGCGCTTAAATTTCGAGGTTGAGCCAACTGGCGGCTCTTAGTTTGAGTGATCTGTGGCTTGCGACACGTGCCCAGGTGGAAAGGCAATATCTCTTTGTTCCTCTTGCAAATCCAGTAGACTTCCCTGGACTTCACGAGCGCCTTATGAAGGAACAAAGCAGATCTAAAGGAATCACATTTACCTACACTTACAAAGGCTCAGATCTAAGGAAGCCTCTGAGCTGCAGAATAAGTCAACTGGCTCAAGAACACTTTCTGGCGCTCTTGATGATGCTCTCACTTCTTGTGGTGACTGGCCATTTTGCCCAGCACTTCTATTTAAAACACTACATAAGGAAAGAAGTTTTGAAGCTCATTCGGTTACACTCTCAACAAGCAGGAGACACGGCCGTAAGTAGAGGGATTCCCACAGAAAGCATATATAACCTATTGTGCCACCGAGTTGCAAGGGGCGGCACTATTCCTCGGCTGCTCCTACGGAACAGACTCACAGTGGAACTGGTGGAAGATGCATGCCAGGAGCTGCTTTGGAACCCAGAGACAGGGGTACACTCCTATAGACTACACGAATCAAACCACTGGTGGGCTGAAGATACAACATCTTCATTTCCAGCCGAAAGTGAAGCAGCAGAAGAAAATAAGCAGTCCGTGTGGAACAGCATAGGCCCGACAGTTGGAATGGCTCAAAACTCTGAGGCCGCCAACAGCCCCAGTCTTGGCGCACATATCCCTCAGTGGGAGAGAGAGAGCCCGCATACTAGAGAAAGTGGAAGTAACCCCCTGTACTCCTGGCGTTATGGGGATTCCCCACCGCGAGGCCATCTGTGGAAACAAGACTCTTTAGACAGCGCTGCAGATTATTTCGCAACATCTAACGCTGGGGAGGTGCGACGATGCGCCTCTCAGATTCCTTCGCTGCACATGCTTTGCCAGTAGGACTCCACCCCAATAAATGTTCATCATTGTGTGCAGTGCTGCCTGCCTTTTTTGTGTGCGGAGAACGTGCAGCGAATGGCAATAAAGATGTACGAGAATGGGGCTTCAGAAGGGATGAAGCCAGCAAAAGGGCTGGATGACTACTTGGGACTCATGCGAGAGCTTCGGGAGCTACGGCGGGCAAGCCACGCAATCTCTGGAGAACTCTCGCGAGACAGACACCTCAGAAGCCCGAACATGTGAAACGATTTGACACTATGGCCAAGAGCTACATGGTTTTAAGCCTGAATATTGGAGAAACTTGTGCGTGTAACCGCAGGAGAGCCTTCTCCCCACTGCGTGCGCGGTGAGTTGCCCGTGGAAAGGCCGAAGTCCGCAGCAGCGAAATTCGCATCTGAGTTGCGATCAGCCATGTTATTTGTGAGCGTTGAGATGATTTATTTGGAGCTCGGCAACCCAGTGTCCAGCGAACCATGATCACGCTTGTGTGAAATATCGCTAGCTCCCCCCCGATTACATTAAAACTCGGCCGCATTAGAATTTCTTAAAGACCAACCAAAGAAAAAATCCTCACAAGCGTAGGATTATTCTATGCAGTAAAATGGCAGTATTGAAGGTTAGTTAATGAGCACGGAAGTCCTATATTCGCTCCAGGAGTTGTTCCAAACAGTATGCGCATGAGCAAGAAGCGCAGCGCATATCCCTTAACCCCGCTTCTTGAGCACTTCATACAAATTAGTCAGCACGGCAGGAATGTGTCGGGCTCGTTTTTCCTTCTCGTAGTGAGCCATTTACACTAGCAGTGGGGTTTGGACGAACTTTCGAACTGTCGATGGCACAAGCTGATGAAACACCGTTCTAGAGGGTAGCATCGAGCGTAAACTACGATTTGCTATACAGCAAACTACCTGCACTGTGTATATGAATACGAACTTGATAAGCAGTATGTGAATGCTTGCTGCAACGTTCAGAATGCGGGGTGATTTTAGTGAAAATGGGTTGTGGAAACTCACCACGCTCTGCGGAACAGTCAAAACTAAAGGTTGTATAACCGGATTACTTAATAAAGCATATCTATGCAGCATGAACGTGCACAGCATCGGTAGCCTGAACTTTAAGCAGAGTTTGAGCGGGCTCGGGCGATCAAAGTTCCAAGACACGCGTAGTAGACGCTACCCACCGGAGTACGCGAGCAAAAAAGCAAGTTCGAGGAGAAACTCTGGCATGAAATCTATTCATTTCAATAAGTGTACTACACCAATGGCACAGAAGCGATTCTTTGAGAAGGTAATCTGCGAACACGCTGCTTCGGGCTTGAGCCACTGGAAGGTCACCTCGAACTCATTTTAGAGAACAACCAAAACGGACCAAGGCATTGCCTTCAAGATAGTGACCCCTATATATAGTTGTTTTGGGGCTTTTAAACTCTAGTGTTGCCTACAACTGAGGGCTTTTGCCGCTGTGCACTGCTATGCTTGGGATACGCAGGGCCTGCCACCTGGGACGTCGGAGGCTTGGACTGCTGCTCCAAGCTACGCAAAATGACAGCTAAATATCGAGGAGAATGTTTTGCTCGAGCAAAACCAATTTTTAGAAGGCAGACGACCGTATGCTGAAGAGATAATATCTTTGCAGGGCTAGAAGCTGGCCCCACGCCATCTGGACAGTAAGAATTTTGGCTTGCCAACGCACGAGGACGGTTACTACTGTTCAAATGAATCCAGTACAAAGCGCCAGAGATTTTTCTAATAGAGAAGAACGTATCGACATTTTATTGCCGCTTGTGGCATGGCAGGTGCTCGCATCTCTCCCCTAGGAAAAGAATGGTAGGCTTACCGCTGCACCTCCTAGTACAGTTTTCATTGCCATGGCTATCTTCTTGGCTCCTTTACTGCCTCACACCATGCCATTCCATGTCGTTACGGAATTATATAGTTAACACTGGCACGGCCAGCCCTGCACGGATCAAGAATGCTTTGTCCACCCGAGAACTCGAATCAGTAACGACAGTCGAGGGTCTTCGCGCTGTGGAGCGTCTATCCTTTGTATCCCTTCCCAGTGGAAAACTCTTGCTGATGCTTAATAGCTGCAGCGGAGCAGACGCACATGATTCAGCAAGACCCCCATTGGATGAACAGGTGTATTTCGGATGTGACATAAACTTGCAGCGAGTAGATCCATCAGACAACTGGAACAGGTCGCAGATCCAATTGCTGAGCTCTACAGACCTCCCAGAAGTTCGGGGAGTGGGATTGTGGGCAGAGGAGAAAAATGGCTCAATCGACAGAGTGATATTACTCCTTTGGAGTGCAACATGCCCCACAAAAGAAGAAACATGCAAATGCAACAAAGAAGATGGTTGCAAAATTATATTTCAAGAGGAAATAGAGCCCTCTTGCCTTTCATCCTTCTATGAAGGGATGCTAGCACCCAACGGAGCTCGAATCTGCCAAGGGACAGGCGCCACTGTCAGAGAAAGAAACGGCGAATGCTATGGCTACAGTTTGGATGGCGGACATGGCTGGGAATGCAACTCTGTTCCTACAGCACCTACAAAAATGAGTGCTGGCAACATTTTCGTATCGAGATCAAGCGCAAAGGACGCCGCTGCCTGGCACGCCACAAAGGAGGATGCCTGGGAACGTCATGGAATCCGTTTGGGTTCATCTACTAGCGTGCCATATGGCTCCTTGCTTCTAGCAGAATTCGATGGAAACGGAGTCCTGCAGTGGATCAGAACTGTAGCGGATGATGCAGTGGTACCATATAAGCAGGAGCAGCGCGCATCTATTGTTGGGGGTGAAATTACTGGGAATGCAGGGCTTAAACAGACTCAGTTTGCCGTCACTGTGGTGAGGGAAAGATGGGAGAGAAAGGAGGAGAAAGTTATTGTAACCCCTAACTGCGAAACACTTCTTTTGAATAGTATCGGCGAGCCAGAAAAGGAACAGCTGCAAAAGAGTGAATGCGAGAGTTGCCTCTACTCAGTGGCCTCAATACACCCGGAAACACGCAACTGGGCTTCCCTGTGCGTTAGCGGCAGAGGTCCCATGCAAGGAATATCCATCAATGGCCGGCTTGCAGTGGATAGCATGGGCAGGTACCGAGCGGAGACTCAGCAATCAGACCTCCCAGACGACTCGCTTTTGTATTACAACGACACTGGAGCAAGACTGCTGCCTGTGGGCGGAGGCAAGTGGGTGCTAGTTTGGCGGGAAGTGTCTTGGATCGAATCAGATATAGATGGCCTTAATGCAAAAAGTGCAACTCTGAAGGCAGCGCTGTGGGTGGATGAAAGTGGCCTTGGGGCTCCAGTTCCACTTCTGGGTCCTGTGTTGGAGCAGCGGCTAATGAATCCAGACGCCGTTTCGCTGTCCCTACACACTGCAGTGCTCACGGTAGCGAATTACTTAGATGAAGAAGCACTGGCAGCCACTGTGGACCTATCAAATGCAGGCGTCCCGGAACTTTCTGCTACAACTGCTGTCGCTGGCGTGTATTGGGGTGCCCTGTTTGGTCAGACATATGGACATCCTCTTCTGAGGCTCTCTGATGCTAGTGCTCTTTGGTTAGGTTCGATTAAAGAGAATAATTCGCCGTTCGTCGGGCCTTCGATATTGCTGCCGGACTGGACGCCGTCGGACACCTCAAGAGCTGTAGTCATTTCGGTGGAGCAGGGTGAACAAGACTGCCAAGGACAGTCCGCGAACACAGGATAGTTCCACATTTCGCGGGTGCAACCCCTACGCAGCCAGTGCCTAACTTTCCTACAAAAGATTCAAATAGTATAGGTAGGCTTGGACCGTCCAAGAACTTCCTGCAGGCGTGGCACAGTTATTTAGAAACGCTATTACGGCTGCTGGGTCTGCAGGTGGGAGGCTGGCAACTCCACATGCCCTTCCTCGTGCCTGCAGCGTCATCTCTTTCGGAGCCTAAGCAATAGTAGTGGGTGCCCTTGGGAAGCTGATGCATTCCGACTCGTTCACTGCGAAGGTGGCGACTGCCCAGATTGGCGAGAAGGAGCCACATTCTCACCAAATAATGCAGCAACTAGTGGTGATAAGCTTTTGGATAAGGATTTAGTAACAAAAGTAGACTTGGGGCCAGGAATGGAATCGATTGAGATCCGCTTAGCGCAACCAGTGAACCTCGAGGGCGTGGAGATCTACATACAACGTGCCAGTGTTTCGCTAGTGCTAAGCATCATAGACGCTGAAGGAAACTGGCTTTTGAGTGTCTCATCGTCGTTCAGCGCTGCTCCTCTTGATTCACCCGCTGGATCCCTTGCATGGGTCACTAGATACCTTTCTCTGAAGAGGGTCAATGTGCTGCATTTGAGGGCCTCCCCGGTTACGCCGAATTCTTCTGCACAACCCGGAAACTGGAGTGTAGGAGTTCTTGAGATCCGTTTGCATTCAACACCTCTATTAGCTTGCGCTGGAGGTGGTTTTCTGGGGAACCAGGAGGATTGCGAAGCTCCAGTAATGCTCCCCTCATCGTTGGAGGCCCTAGACTGCCAAGGCGAGTGGGAAGAGTGGTCTATTTGTGATATCAGTTGTACTCGAATGCGGCAGTTTAACGTTGTCTCTCCTCCAAAAAGGGGTGGCAGACCCTGCCCTTCTCATGAATTGGAGCCGTGTACAGGTAACAGAGAGCGCCCGAATGCTGACGCTGGAACTCTACAGGCGTCCTCCAGCTCTCACCTGAGTTTAAAGAATATATTTGTCCGTAGTCAGAAGCACATTGAGCTGTACGAGATCTTGAAAGACCCACTGGAGAGAAGGCTGTAAGGTGCACAAATAAGAAGCTGCGTTACAACATCTTGCGTTTGCTCATCTGCGCTACCATTCTGCTCCAGGTGGTGGACTCTGCTCTGTTTCCGAGTCCACGAGCGGATTAGAACATAGAATTCTGTCACGGCCAGTGTATCCTCAGAGCATGTCCAGCAAAGTGGGTGTGGAAGCAGCCGAATCTTCGAGTACAAGCACAAACTGTACATCGGTACTTTCTCCCAAGTCGCACTGCAACTCCTGCCGAACGCTTCAGATACATCAGGTTACGCGCCAGGCAACAGGAAAAGGGCAACGATGTCCTGAGGAACAGTTTGTATTGGAATACTGTGATGCGAATTGCGCCGCTGCGTATGGGCCCACCACAACAACCACTACAACAACTACCATGGGCCTTATATTTACTTCCTCCGCTACCCCTATAGTGAATATGGAAAATCCTGAAGATATAATGCTGCTGCTCAGAACTGTGGCAATCTATTTTTTGGTTGTGCTCCTTGCGTGTTTAATCACTGCCTACATGGTGGGGATCTTCGAAGGAGGCCAAACACAGAAAGGAGGCAACGCTTCTGCAGAACAGGTTGGTCATCATTCCTCACTGCCATCATCAGCCACAGCAGCACCAGCTAGCACCTTTGCTGAAGATGCAGTCAATAGCCCTCAAACAGCAGCAGCAAACACTGCAGTGAGAGACAAGAGAAAAAGTAGTTTTTCAGCTCTAAGACTGTCACTCTTAGGAGGGAATTTGCTGCCCAGCGATAGTGACAGCGAATCCAGCAGCAATGAAAGCTTTTTCGGTGAAGATAATCACAACCGTAGCATGCACTTATACGGGCAAAAAGAAAGATTAGCTCATGTGTCTCTTAAAGGAGAATCCAAGAAAGAAGAGTTCCCAGGAGTCTGACTTTTCTGCTAACACCTTACGCCTTCTTTGTTCGGCTACTCGACTTTTCTTTCCAAAATCTATTTTCGCCTGGGCAAGGAGGCTAAGTAGCACACATGCCCGAAGAGAAAGCTTCTCCAATCGCCGCCTGTGCTTAAGGTTCCCCGTTCGCAGCAAATGCTAAAATTGCGAGCATATGATTGTTAGAGCGCTAGATATATTACCGCCCAAGGCGGTCATTGCCTATCCGCTCCTACAGCAAGCGATTGGGCTGTCAAGTATGACAAGTATGACAATAAGCCTTATGCGGATGCCTGTGAATGCGTGGGGCTGGCTGATATGCGGATGAGAAAAAATAAGCCGACTTCGTTGATTTTTTTCATTTGATGGTGACGTAGAAATGTTACGAAAAAATTCAGAAGTGCTGAAGCAGCTACCACGATGGTCTCTGCTAGTCAATTATGTGGCGACACAGTACGTGGCCACTTGACATGATTCCGCTTTTCGAACGTTGCAGAGATTTCTGTCCACCACTGGTTACTGCTCGCGCATATAAACTGGCATTCGAACTTCAGTAGGTCAGCCGCAACCAAAGCCAGTACGCCAGGCTCGAATTCCTGCGTTTGCGTGCAATTGAATATCTACCATAATGAGAAAGCGCGGAAGCACTTGTTTCATCAAGTTTTTATCCGCTAAAAGTGAAGGCCAGTTCCATTAGCCTTCAAGGTCTTCAAATTAAGCTTGCAGAGGTTTCTGCCTTGCGAAGGCAAAATTCAGCAGGAGCCACGACACTTGGACAGGGTTGTACTGCGTAGACGAGAATCACCTCCCAGCGGTTGAGGGAACGGTAGAGCAATGCATGTTTAAAAAAAATCGAACAACATTTGAGACGTGAACAACTGTAACAACTGCACTTATCCCCATTCCACTGGAGTATGCCTTCACGCCAATTTTACGGTGTTTCTGCGTGATTGAGAAGTCCAGGCGTACCGCTGCAATCAGCTGGGAAGTTTCGAAGACTAAACATGCCAGTGTGCTGAGAGAGAATTTTCCTCCACAAACGCTTGAACGTGTGCTCTTGCCTGGATACGGTTTTTGCATAACTTGTGTGCATCAAGAAACTGAGTGCCTCCCAGCGCCTCATTCACCAAGTCTTGCACCAGGTCATTCGGCAGGGATAGTTCAACCTGCAAAGAGGAGCTTAAAATTTTTTACACGTCACTTTGTCGTGCCTCTTTCTGCGCCACAGGCACTTCCACACTCATATAGTGTTTCTCACATAGACCGAGCTTTACACCATCCGATTAGTCCAGCAGTCAGCAAGCGGCGTGTTTTTCCAAATCGCCAGTGCATCTGGTGAACAACGTTATGTGTAGGAAGAGTTGGAGCATTTTATAGTTACGTTACTGACGAAGCGCTCCAGCAAGACTGGATGTAGCCTGGGTGGCCTGCTGCCGGCGTGAGCAAATCGCGAAAGTAACCGATAGAACTGGAAAGATATGGCTTGATAGTGTCTATAGAATATTATAGGTGGTATATGAGCTATAGCTGAGTGCTAACTGTATGAGGACCTGCGGTAGCAGTATTGTCACGCTGCGGGCACGGCTAGGACACGGGAGCCGGCACTGCCCGGATCAAATAGCCCCTACAGGAATTCATAGCAGGTCTTCTTGGTAGATTACTGTAGGCAATACAGGAAAACTGGTCACTGCACGATTTTCCGAGGTACACGTGGCTCATGCTACATGACCACGACTACATGCGTCCTGAAAGGCTCTCGCCTCACGTCTATCCAACGCTTTTTTTCCTTTTCACCTCTGTCAATATGCAGTTTGCTTTTTCCTGAATTAGTAGTTCTCCTCCAGAGGAAGGACAATACCCGCTAGGGGAAACTTCAGCACCAATATCCTTTCCTGCAGCTATGACAGATTTGCGCCCTACAAAGGGAGTTGTAACAGTCGATGAAGGCGACTGTGGTCTTTGGACACAGCATTCGTTGAGCCTTTTTTATACAAACAGAATCTCTCCAGAGACCAGACTGCAGCAGAGGGTACACTGCCCAATGAAAATGATTTGCAACACAAAGAGGGCTCTCACACCCACGTTTGTCGTGTCTGCCTAGTGCGATCAACGCTGCTTCCCATGAAGGAAATGTCTCATTCGAGGCGCTGAATAGGCTCTGCTACACCAGCAAAGTCCCTAGTGAATGGACCCTAGTGAACAGCGGTTCCCACGAATCGGCGCACCATTGCGTAATGGTGCGATTACCCTTTAAAGGAGGAAGAAACAGCTGCGTGCTCTCTGTCGTTGTGGGGTCAGGTCCAACGTTTGGCGCATCTAAAAGGAACTCCACTTCACGTGCCTCCGGCAGGAGAAAGACTTCGGTGGCTGCAGCTGCGTCCAAGCTACGCATTACAGAGCCAGTGTCACTGAGGACAAATTTCCTATCGAGACCCGCAGTCACACAAACATACTTTAGCCCTCCAAAGGGCAGGCCTCGTAACGCCTGTTGCGCAGCTGGTTCTCTTCTGCTTTCAAGGGGCTCCCTTGCCAACGCGCGTTGCCCACCCAGCATGAGGGGAACAAGATTTATGCAAGAGCTTGCAGAGATTTTACTCTCCGAGGAGCGTTTAGCAACTCACACGTACAACAGGATTTGTATGAGAGGCGTGCAGTATTTTGTTTTGCCGAGAAGCGTTTAGCGAGTCGTCAAGGTAAACTAATATGAGTCCCGTAAGGCATTAAGTACTTGGCAGATATGCGAAAATCACTTTGTTGCGTATCAGGTAAAAACTACAATGCCCAAATCTTCCACCAGGCATTTTAAATAGGAACACGAAAGACCCCAATTCAGGCGACCTAGGGTACATTTTCTGAGAAAATATCCCACTTCAGACTCTAGACAACAGGAGCTTTTCTATAATCGCGTACGGAGGAGCTGGGTGACCTCGGAATGCAGCATAGCAGCCGTCGACTGACGAAAAGGTGTACAGTGAAGGTTGTGACGTTCACTTATCAGTGGCGTATCCCATGCACGTACCTCTAGGATACTCACTACGCTGCTCTGCGCCAAGTGCCGCTGGCCCGCCTACACAGAGCAAGTGTTGCCATTTGTATGTAAGAAAGATTAAAATGTGCAAGTCTTGAGATATTAGTTGAATATGGAGCATACACTTTCACTGGTGGAGTTACCGGCTTCTTACACGAGAAGAAAACGCGCGATATGCCGTTCATGCGAGACAGGAGGAGTTCGGTGAACTCCAAGCACCAAACGAGCAGCGACGCACATTCTAATAAGGCCGGCAGTCGCGGACATGGTCGTAGAGTTATGGAATGAAAAATCAAAGACCATGAGGGGCACTATTACCCACACTGATTGCAGAGTGTAATGAATTTGATTGTATTCATGCCTGCTTTCGCAGTCTACTAATCGTGCTTTTTGCTACGTAGGCTGACTTAGCCACAGCAGCTGGAGCATGGTTCCACAGCGGCATTAGAAACAGTACATTTGCAACATATTGAAAATCCTTCACTTAATACTGCTGGATGTAATAATGCTCTATGGGAAGGTATTTTGAATTTGTAGATTTCGAAATGTTACGCCCTGAGTCCGTGGAAATTTTGGGGAACTTTATGACTGAGCTGAAGGGATCTAATCGAAGAACCCTGTGACAATGAAAAAGTTAATTGAATATTGTGGAGTTGTACCGCAACAGGCGCAAGCCTGCGTGAGCCAGCTTGTAGCGCACGAGCAGTACAATGGGTTCCCTTGGGCCTCTGGAGGCCAGAAGTAGAGAAGAACAGGGAACCCCGTAGAACCGGCTTACCTTCCACCGTGGCTGAGGCGCAGCCCCAGCATCCCGCTGCGAGTCGAGGCACCAGGCAGATTGAGGTGCCATGCGGGCTGCAGATGCACTGTCCCAGCCAGGGGAGGTTTAGTCTCGGACCTCAAGGGGATGGCCTGAGAGAGAGAAATCTATGTTTGACGACTATGCGACTTGAGTTTGCGCTTAATGAAAGTCCCTAAGACAGATGAAAGGTTTCGGTGCATGTATTCGGGTTCATCTGCTGTTGAAGGTTTAGGCCACATGTAATACAGCAGCTTATTCCCCGCGCACTACAAAGCTTGGCCTGCCTGCAGAGTGGACAGCCTTTTGTTCAATACGAGTAACAGTAGCTTGAGTGTGTGAACGCGCCTTGTTATGCATCTGCCCAGACTGTTTGTTCACCAGCAACATTTCAGCGAGAGCGACAGCCACATAACTGACTACCCATGGAGAAAGCAAAGATTTTCAAGCTCTTTGCCATGATCATCGTGCAGCAAGAAGGTTGTCGAGAAATTTGACCCATTCCAAAGTAAATACCCAAATATACAAACTTTCTACATAGTGCGTGAAAATATAGTGCAGTGAGGGCCTAAAAACCCACATTTTCTCGAGCAAGGCCAGTTTTTTGGCGCTGGTAACGACACTGCGTACCTGGCACGGAAATCCGTGCATGAAGAGGCATCAGGGCAAGCGAACGGTGTTCAGCACTTTGCCATCGCTTAGAATTATTGGCTTTTAACGGAGGCAATTCGATTTACTCAAGCGTCTGGAATATTTGTGAGTTGAAGTGCAGTGGAAGCAACGTTAGCTGGCTAGTAAATCCGATTGCCCAGCGAGGCGGAACTCCTCGACACACACACAGTCGCTACTCAGAATGCTTATGAATGATATCAGGGGCAGCTCTCTGCTCCTTTTACCTCTCTGAAATACTAAGCACTGATGGACTCATTTTTTTGTAATTAGGAACTTAGTAAGCTCCATCTATGACTGCAGTCGCTTCGCCCCGCATGCCAGTGAAGATAACTTTGCCTGATCAGTAAGAGTTGCTGAAAAAGAGCCTCAAGTACTTGGTGCTTTTGGTTCGCTTCGTAATAATTCCTGAGTTTTGCACTGAGAACACGTTTATACGTCAGCTCCAAATGCAACTGAGGTGAACCCAGGGGAAACGAGCGCAAGCAACAGCGCAGCAGAGGGGAAAACTGCTGAGGCAAACTAGAACTACGTAAGAATGGGACGATTCAACAACTATTGGGCAAACACAAAGAGGGTCGGACCCTATTGAGCAAGCTGGACGACGCATACGTGATCGGCGCCAAAGACTTCAGAAACCCAGGCTGCCTTGACGGGGAAACACTGTCACGGACAGCAACTCGCAGTGGCCTACATGGAAAAAACTCAATAAATAAGTCCTACCTTTCATCTGGTAGAGGATTGTAAATGCGGAAAAGGCACCATCGACTCCCTTCGTAAATCCGCAACCCTGAGCAGGAAGCCTTGGCTCACCACAATGCTTCTTCTCCTCCTCATCTTAAGCTTGGCACCACAGACATTGGAGTGTTCAGGCCAGGGTACCTCGAAAGTAGAGACAGTGTGCTCTTCTGGAGGTTTAGGGTGTACAGACAGGCTAATTGTTGAGCTTGATGTGGACAACCTGGATGTACGGCTGAGCCGCTCCCCGAATCGTCACCGATTCCAGAATTATCATAAGCATAAAACACCTAAAAATCTCGGCAGAGTATACAGTGGGAGTTTCCTGTGCAGCTTCACACAAACAGCCCTGCCTGTTCCGGACTTAGATCGCCGTAATCACGGGCGGTACTTTGTCGCTGCCCTGCTGCTGTCGGGGTTTTCTCAGAAACTTCAGTTTCAGTGGGAAGCAGGGGATATTAACAATCGGTCCCCCAGAAAAAGCGATGCAGGCAATGCCGGAGTTGTTGTAACTGTACAAAAAACCGCCGTATCTTACTCGTACAACCTTACTTATGTCAAGGTAGACTTCAAGCTTTAAGGCCCCACGAAAGTCTTTTTAATTAATGTATTAAGCCAAGAATATGCTTGGCATTTACCAGGCACAGCGAGTTTTGGGCTTTTGGATAGAGCAAAGCACTTGCTTCTTGGTTCAACTGACGAGCCGTTTGTGCTGGGTAAACACATGTGCGCCAATCATTACAAAATTCCTTGCAGTAGACGCTCACACGGGCAATCTTCCTGCTGAGAGTTTTTGAGGCGTGTCTACCTTTTGAACTCTCAGGCAGTGCCATTCAACTGGATAGAGTACGCCCATCGTGCTCTACTATGGCAGGTCAAAGACGGTGGGGAAAACTTCTGTTCGCAGACATGGGGTTCCAAGTGCCAGGATGAGCATGGGGAAAATGGATATCCCATTAGTCCTAATACGGGCCTTCCTGTTGATGGAGCTCAGGGGAAATGTTGTTGGTGTCCTTCCGTCTGGCATCTCTGGCTAAACAACCCTAATAGGGGCAGGGAGCCGATGCTAAAGTGCAACTTTTGGGGTAGGCCAGTACGGTGTTGAGAATAGACGTAGGCATGTGAGTGCTTGCAAGGGAAAGAGGTAAAATTTTGCCTGCTCATTTATTGTAGTGGTGACGAGCTTGGCTAGACGAGCCTGGTTAGTGGCTGGGTAGGAGGCTCGATACGTGGCACTTCTAAATTTGCACTGCACCGCACCGGCACTCGTGACATAGCAGTATCTATGCCACTGCTCTCTTGGTGCAGGTAAATAGCGTTTTTTTGTTCTGTACTGTGAGCCTTTTCCTAGGATTACGATTTGGAAAAATCCCGGATCCCTACCTGACAAAATTTTGCCCGGTTGTTGAATATCCGTGGTATCGTATGCTAAAGGTCAGCGAAAATAGAACATGGTTCTTTAAGATCCTCGTCGGAATATCTTGGTGGAGTAAGTTTATCCCATTTTCTAACCTGGCATGCCTCAGTGGACTTACCCACGCGAAAATCGCGTACAGTCGGTAGAACAAAGGCTAATTGAAACTTAAAGAGCTTGGTTCATCCACTGCATGCGCAGGGCCACCCAACCCATCAAGCCTCTCAGATGAAGAATATAAAGCAGAGTGTGAGAAAAGAGTTCAGGAAGGGAGCTACCCTCAAAATTTCGATTGCTCTCAGCGGCTTCACACCGAAGCGGGGATGGCGGACGCCATTCTCGAGCTTTCAGATGCCAAAAGTGTTGCAAGAGACAGTAAGGCAGAGTAGCTCTTCAAATTAAAACAAAATGCCCTTTCCTCTATCAATCGTGCACGCACATTTTGTTGATTGCGCATCTCCAGCTTAATGGTTTTTCGCTTCATAAAGAATTACGAGATGTTAAAGCGGCGTGTGAATGCATGTACGATGTCTAATCAATGCAGCAACATTTGACGTTACAGCGCGTCTAGTTAGCTCAGAAGTACCGGAATCCCCTGTGAGTTGCATTACCGCGTCTAAGCAACATTTCGTTGTCCTCCTTGGTTGCATGCGTCCTTTTACTCCTGATAACGCACGCACAATGAGGCAGAACATTCCGCGCCCTTTTAGGATTATGTGAGAACTATGCACTAACAGGAGCCAAATATTAAGGGCAAATACGTTTTTTTACCAACAGCCCCTTCAACAAATGCCTGGGTGCAAGAATCCCTTATAACGGTAGGCTGAAGTATCTTTTCTAGCATTTCCATTATTCTGCATTCGCAGTGAAACTATTTCAGTTTTTTTGTTCTTTCTACGGCGTAGAGTTATTCTTCATCAGGAAACCAACGGCTGTTGCACTTTTGTGGCAAAGCATGTAAATTGGTCTGCAGGAAGGATGCTCAGACTCCGAGGACCTATCACACTGGGGAGTAAGCGAGACGGATAATCCAGATCTTGCCAGACTGTGCAAATCTGGTGAGATGATGATACAGTCTCGTGACAGGGTTTTCATTTTGACGCTACATGGTTTGCTGCGCCTCGAACAAAGAATGTCGATTTCGGCTGTGGCGTTTCAAGCTACAGTAGTGCTTTACGGGACGAAGTGCTTTTCCTGTTCCTTCTCCCGATGAGCTTTTTAATTTCAGGCTCACCATTTTGTAACCCCAAGAGCTGTCTGAGGCATATGATCGTCCTAGACGAACAACACGTCACAGTGGATGGCAGCACATGTGATCTCCCAGGAGTTTCACTGCAGCAATGGGGAAGAGACGGTTTTTGTGATTATGCACAAGGGACGTGCTTTGCGAAAAATCTGAAGTGGTTTCATGAATACAACGAACAGGCCGCAGAGCTTGGCAGGACGCCTCTTTACGCTGTAACACATGTGCACAATGGAAACACTGCACTGCAGCTATCTTTCAAGAGCATATATGCACAGAAGCAAGCGCATGAACATATTCAACATGAAGTGCTGATACACAGGATAAATTTGCAGGCCTCCAGCACTCTGTTACTTTGCTGCAGCTAGAGTATCCACCTGGTAATTACCCTCGTTATCACGTCGGCTTAGATAACGTGGATGATGCAATTGACACTTCAAAAGCGGGTCCATTTGAACTGCATCGCTTAGCCTTTGCTTATCCGGATAGTCATAAAAGTAAAGTGCGCATTGAGATGAATGCTGGATTGATTCGCTGGATTCAGTCTACCTCTCCAGGTCAAATAACTAGCATCGCGTAAGCCAGTTCTCCCTGTGTGGAAAGCAGGGGAAAACTTCTTGAACCTGCCAATGCAACTTAAGCAAATGCAATCGTCCTGTTGTACTCCTACGAGAATTTCTTCTGACGCGTGTAACATCGCAGGTAAAGTGAACGTCTGACGACTGCCCATGGCAAAAGCGGCCATCGACAGGCTGAGTGCTATCTGCTTCAGGCCCCCAGCACCACGTGAATGCGATAATGCTCAGACGTTTGGATGCCCACTAAAAGTGTATGTGCTCAACTCAGGTTAGGCTTCCATGCAGCCTCCATGACAGGCTCTCTCAACCATATGCGCTATATCGCATCCACATTCTCCACGCACACTATTTCCCTAGGCAAAAGTTTTCCTGCTCTTGAGAATCACGTACAAAAGCGACTGTATCTCAAAATGCCCCTGCTCTCCAGGCACGATAGATGCAACGTACTATTTGGAGCTACCATACTGCACAGAGCATGGCAGCGAGGAGCCAACAGACAAAGTAAGCATTTCGCAAATCGTTGCAACGAAACAGTTATGGAAGGGTAGCGTCCACACTGCATAAGCAACATAATAGCACTACAGGTCATATTTCTTGTGATATAAGCTGTGGCCAAAGCCTACTCCAGCCGGTGGCTACCACCAGTGGAATCCCATCATTACTTCGCTGCTTCTTTTCAGTTGGACCCTGTGCCGGCAGTTCAGCGTAATGTTCCTGCCGGCGCCAGTCAGGCATTTGACCTAACTCTCCGCCTCACAGCCGTTGTCGAGGAGTTTGACTTCAACTGCATAATGAAGCTTTATGATTCAGAGCTAAACCAACTTGACATAAAATCATTTGACCTCCTGACGGGCAAGGCGGCAGTAAGCGTCTCAACAACCTGTACAATGGCTGGGTACTGGGTAGTGAACCCCGACTTGGCAACACTGCCTGATGATCTCACAAGGCTAGATATGGTGAATTATTTGGGTAAGCGCATAGGTTTTACTTTGGACTGATATGCGACGGCCGCTGTTTGTTCAGGAGTTGCCAGGGGGTGTAACGAATCCCGCAGGAGAGGTCGTAGTCATCGAACCGCCTGAAGTGAGGTGTAAACCGTGGATAAAAACAACTATGAAAACTTTCAGGAGCTAACGCACTTTACAGGATTCCCAGAGTATATCGTTAACGACAATGACTGACTACGACGCACTCAGCCGTTTGTTTTTATGCACCGTGTATCTGACTTCGGGCTCTTTGGAGACTACGGCCTACCAATTCTGCTTGCTGGCACACAAGGGAAATAAGAAATCTCAACTTGCGCTTCAGGACAAACGGAACTGGTATCAAAAGCTAATGAACGTTGTGCCGGATGACGGGGAGTGCGACTGCTCTTTTTGGAATGTCTTGTGCCTTCCAGCTGATTGTGAGAGTCCCTGTTTGCGGAACATATAATCCACCAATGCCTGTCAAAACTAATACCAGCTACCCTACCTGCATAACTACCCTTAATCATACAGCTTGAGATGTGCTGTAAGCTGCTTCGAATGACACTGAAGGCTACAAGAAAGATATGCTCAACCCTCAGAATGAGGAGATGTTTCATAGTGAATCCGCATTCTGAAAGGCTTTTTTCTGTGAGGAGCTGCGCGCAAATTTGCAGGGAGCGACTGCATGGGTTCACTTAAAAGGGTTCTGAAGACTGTTCTTTTCGCGGGGATTGCCGTTGTAGCTCTATTTCTTTTATGGCCCATACTAAAGCCTCTTATTAAATTGCTATGCAAGTGCATCCTTATTCCTTTTAAATGCTGCCGGTCAATAGGCAAGCATCGTAAGACGCTGCGAAAAGAAAGGAAACAACGAAAAAAGGAAGCAAAGAAGCATGCAATGGAGGAGAAAAAACATAAACGGAGAGCAAGAAAGGAAGGTGCGAAGGCAGGCAATCCTGCTAACTGGGAGCGCAGTAGCGGAGGACAGCAAAGCAGCGACAGAGGAAACGAAGAAAGCGTCGCTTCTTCTGGAGCTGCCGCTTCAGAAAGAGATAATGAAAGCAACAGATGGAAAGAGTCTAACGATGATGAAGACCGTAGTAACAGCAGTAACTATGGAGCCAATAATGAAGAAACCAGCCTGAGTTCATCCAAAAAGAGCCAGGAATGAGTCACTTAATCTACTGGAGAGACAATATCTGGGCCTAAAAGGGCTACGGGGTGACTTATCGATATGGCAGAATAAATTACGAGAAAGCGGGACATTGATTTGCCAGCTAACGGCAGTCTGAGACGCCTTCCCAGCTAGTGTGACAGGTGTTTTCTCTGCCAATGCCATCTAGGCGCGATATTCAGAAGGGCCTGAAAAGCCTACAATTTTTGGAGCACAATAGGCTCGTCAAGCCATGAGAGCTACAGGTGGCCACAATAGTTAGTTGTCAGGAATTTCCCAAGCTTGTAGGCAAAAATCCTGATATGTACCAGCAGGGCTTAGAACAGCTAAAGAGAGTGCTTGGAATGACGAGGTTGGAGAAGATATCAACTAAAGAGTTTCGCAGCATGGCGTGCAACTGAACATAACAGGTGCTCAGTGGCTTAACTGTGGCAGAACTATCACAAGCTAGGCCCGCAACGGTTCTGTTTAGTTCAAAAGTTATTTTCATGGATTTATCTGAAATTGTTGTCGTAAGGTGTCAAAGTTGTGCCCAGGAAAGCTCATATTTATCTTCTCGCTGGCGTGCACGCGCTTTCTGACAATAACGTTAACAGGGAAATACGATCCGCGGCAGACAAGATATGTTGAGGATGCAGGGGGTGCACTTTCATGATTTTGTGGTATTCTGCCCAATAATTAGTCTTCGTTGCTATGAACGCTGCATAATGCAATCGCTTGAGGTTGGCAGATGTCCCACAGGTAAGGTCACTTGTGTATCGCCACCGAAGTTGCTGGCTCAGTACACTGCTTGATCTTGACCCTGCAAGGATTTGGCAAGTAGAAAAATTAAAAGCCTTAATAAATAAGCTGCGTTATATCGGTAGTACCCTGCAGGCTCCCAGTTCAAGAGAACCGGGGCCTCGGGACATTCGTGCAGCAGGGTGCAGATGACTTAGCATGAGTATTTTCTTTTTAATTCCAGAAAATACAGTGGAAGTGTCTTTAACCTTTCTATCGCAGTTAAAGGCACACAAAATTCGCAATAGACAAAGAGCAGGGACGGCTCACCTTGGACCTGTGCCAGTGCTCGCGGAGCAGGCAGTGGGCAGTGAGCACCTCTTGGATCACCTGTACAAAAAAACTCCTACAGACGCCCGCCAGGCTCTTCTGTAGGCCTATCGCTTCTAACATGCAGCTCTCTCTGGCAGCGAGGCAGCGCCTCGCCCACTTCTTTGTCTCAGTAGCCGAACTTGAAGGGCAGGTGTGCTCCCACTCATTGCACCAGATACACACTTGGGGCACAGAACGCTCCTCAATATGGCCAGAGGAGGGATCAAAGTTAGCAGTCCGTTATTCCATGCTTTGTTTTGATCTCCCTACCGGGGACATGAAATTTTTCACAAGGCCCATCTGCTAGGGAACTAGCATGTAGAGGCCAAAAGACTGTTGGAAAGCCCATTCTCAAAAACAAATATTATAAGCTCAACCTGATTATGGGCTGGTGGCTCAGGTTGAGGCGCTACGCGTTGCGCTTGCCCAGCTCCCAACCTTCACATCTCACAAAGCATTTACTACTCTGGACCCCCTCGGGAACGGCTTCCTCACCAGTAAATCACGCTCTTCACTGCGGATTCCCTACTAATTAGTAAATCATGTGGAGTTCTGGCTTAGAGCTCAGGTTCGTGTGGCGTAAGCATATCGATATTTCGCCATCGCCCAGTGACCACTACGCTTGTAACCAGTAGTTGTGGCCCTTGTCGCTGCACAACCATGTTTCCTTAAATAGGCGGAGACCTCCAAAGGTACCTAAAGAACCATGGGGTTGCAGTGACGGATTCTGAGGCATATAACCTTCTCAGACGCCTCGACACGAATGGGGATGGGAGGGTCTCTTTCCCTGAGTGAGTTTCCTAGGCTTTTAGAACCAACTATCACCTGCTCGTTTCCACGGCAGTGAGTCATGTTAGCAGGATAAGCGTTTAATGAAGAAAACGCTTCACCACAGGATTGGTAAAAAGCACACTTCAGATGCAGTGGACGTTGATGCAGAGCCGTACGCAGTTGAATTGCTGTTGTCTCGCAAGGTTCATTGACTTTCTGCTGCCCATGAGTTCGTCGGAAAGAGAGCTCTTACTCAGTCGAGACCAGCGTTCCTTGCGCCTTCCAAGACGCAGCTGTTCCGTTTGTTACTGTTGCTGCTGCTGCTGCTACTCTGCTGACAAGAGGGAGTCCGACTACAGCTGGAGCACAGGCGACGTTTGCGTCGCTCAGCTGCTGCAGCGTGAGATTGATGCGCATCGCGCCTTGGAAATTAGGAGGCGAATTCTCTCTGATTCGCCAGACTTTTTGCTGCTCGCCGCCTTCCAATTCGTTGAAGATCCTAGCATTGCTTCTGTAACTCCACTGTCACTGGCAGAAGCACTTGCGGAGGAAGGCTTCGTCCTGACACAAATGGATCAAAAGCTAATATTTCGCAGACTCGACAGGTCATCATACCACTCATCTATTTTTGGCTGCTATCTATCACATTGTCTCTTGCTCTAGTGGCATTGGAGCAAGAGCCAATGTGATGGATAGCAGCCACGCTGATTGGTACTCAGCATGCTTGATTTTTCGACAAGTGTGGCGTCCGCAGCACTGACAAACGTACGATAGTACTACAGAGCGTCCCCTCTGTAGTACTATCGTACGTTTGTCAGTGCTGCAATCCCTCTTCATGTAGTGGCACAGTGGAGCAAGATTCGCATTAACCAGTCGAATTCGCTTATATGTTTCAGGGACAGTGATGGCCGGATTAAGTACTTGGAGTTTGTAGAGGCGGTAATGCCTTCAAGCTACCCAGAGACCCGGATTTCTACCGACCCTTTGCCTGTGGTATGTAGTGCTGTTCTCAAATATTTCGTGGTACTTCAGTGGCAGGGGCAAAATGTTCCTGCATCTGAGATCTTTGCAAAGCCCTGCAAGGTACTGATAGTGTGCTTGCATTGTTTTTTCCAGCTGCAGTTACAAACGTTTCCAAACCCTTCACGCTCATCTCTCCTGTTTCTCCTTTCTCATTAACTCTCAATCCAACATCATCAGCATACGATTGGAGGACAAGGTATGCGTTTGCTTTGAGTTGTGTAGGGATATCAGGGATGCATCTGTTCTTTCGGCACCTCATTGTGTGATTGCTATCCAAGCTCGTTGGTGCGGAGTAGCAGCAGCAGCCGCCTCCAACGTCACCCGAAATCCAGCGAATTGCGCAGCAGCAGCTCCAACAGCAGCTCTATTGGGGAGCAAACGCTGCCGTTACGCAGGGGATACTCATCAACCGGCACGCTGAAAAGTTACCTGTGTGGAGGATGCGGTTACCTGGAGAGTAAGGACAGCTTCCAACTGCGCGACAGCAATACAGAAAGGAAAGACTGTTTAATAGCAAGCGAATGCGAAGTGGCAGGAGTTTTAAACTCACAAATCGACACAGAAAGAAGGCTGGAGCTCCTGAGAGAGAAGCTGGCCCTGAAGTCTGACTTCAATCTCTTGCAGTTCTGGGGACTTTTCGACAGAGAAGGGAGGGGGTATGCAACAGCCGTGCATGTACAGGAGGCCTTCAATGCTGTTGGATTAAACATATCTCTCACACAGGCGCGTCTTTTTGCTGGAAAACTAAACAGCGATGCAGAGCCGCGCTTGAGATACGCTGACATGGCAAAGGCCTTCCTTCCCACAAAGGCGAGGTATGCTGAGGCCATGATCAACCGCACAAGCACAGGCTGTCACAGATGCCCAGCGCCCCTGACGCACCTGGCCCCCGAAACGCTCGAAGTCGTTGCTTCGATATTCGACCTAACTCTTGCGGTAAGCGAGTTATGTCAACACGCGGCTGTTTTAAGCGTTGAAACAGCATAGTGACACGCGAATGGCAAATATGCTGTCAACGAGCCTTGGTGGGATTACGTGCTTTCATGAAGTAAAACCAGCATGAGCACGGCCACGAGACGTTAAACTTTCGGAAACATTTGACCATTGTGGCATGCGAAAAGCTGTCAGCTTGCTTGTTGACAACTCAGTCTGAAGAACAAGCCGAGATTTCGAGACATCGTCTTTGCTTGAAGGATCTTTCTTCAGCATTCCGCAACTTGGACAAGTACAGCGCCCAATGCAAGCTGAAAAAGCCCCTATTCATAAGTATCTCCACCTATTTTGTGCCCAAACATTGTATCGAGTTCTCATGTTTTTTTTTGCTCCAGTGTGTTTTTTTGCAGGAACGGTGACGGATACATCACGGCCGCAGAGTTTTCAGCGTCTCTGACAGCCCATGGCTTCCGTCCCTCGGAGGCCGAACTTAAGGCCCTTGTCAACCGCTACGATAAAAATGGAGATAGCAAAGTTTCTTATGCAGAGTTTGTTAACGAGATAGCGCGAACAAGGTGCCCAGTGGGTTGTTGCCGGCTCATTTGCCTTTGCCGCTGAGTCAAAGCAAGAGCAAGCACTTGCTCCGAAGCAAGCAAAACCCTTATATACAAGGGCTTCCTTCCCGCAAATAACGTTGGTCGTGGGTGCTTCGCACTCGCAAAGCTTTCGCCACAACAAGGCTTCTCCATAGCGACTAGCATGCCGTGACAGTACAGAAAACTTGAAGCTCACGTTTCGGCAGAAGCACTTCAGATGCGTGAGCGTAATCCGGGGCCTACCGCATTCTTGTGCCTTTTCATAGCAACTGGCACGTCTTAACCGTATCGGAAACTTCAAGACTCACGTTGGGACGAAATGTCCCTGCATATGCGAGCGTGATCCGAGCCTCAGCCCACTCAGCCCATGCGTCTATGCTTGCGAGTCGAAAAGCAGGCTGCTCTTCTACGTCCCCGTAGTTGGTAGTGCACCCGAACCAAGAAATCGGGACTTTAACGTAGCTCCACATTATGCAAATATTGCATTTTATATAAATCAGTGTAAAAAAAATTAAGGTATAGAATTTGGCCGCATGCCGAGAATATACCTGCTTACCATCATTTTGCGTGTGGGATTAACGTCATATAGAAGCGGCGGAATTGTTTCTGGTCAGATGAACCAATCCACTGATGCAGCTCACGGATATTCACCGGGTCAGATCAAGTTGTAGGTATTACAGGCCTTTGATTCCATTAAGTGAAAAGTGAAAAATCCTGGTTATGGACAGAGCACATCCAACTTACAGATGATAGCACGGCTATTTTGCTGAAGTACAGCATAAATTTCTCACACATGAGGCTCGTTCAAGGCCCATAGCATAATTACATAATCTACTCAGGCATGTTCATGTTTATTATCAGGAAGCACGCAGGATTGCACTGTGGTGAAGGCATGCGGTGCGCTGATGGTCTATGCAGCTGCATGATACACCGCTGGAAATGGGATGTAGCTGGAAATGTGCTCACTTGTGGTGTTAAAATGCTCAAATATGCAGTCAAAGGTTGAAGAGAAACAGGCGTGTCGCCGTTTTGCCGGACAACAGACGATGCCAGTCCAGGCTGTGGGCGAAATTGGACACCTTTGCCCTTTGAGATCCCGTGGCACCTCACAGCAACAAGAAAACGATTCCAGGATCGATGAGACTTGTGGTCATCTTGTGCTAGTGCTTTTGCATTCATGCATTGCACAGCGGTTGCATAAACTTCAGGTTCAGCCACTAAACAATATTGCCCAATGCTGGATAAGCCAGCATCAGTCGAATCGTCCGAAAGCAAACCATAATCTTTCAGCAGGCTTGGATTGCTGCTGTTGGGAATTTTGGTTGGTCCATCAGCCAATGTAAACAAAATCAAGGTAATATGGAGGGAATTCCAAGTAGCGCGATGCCGTGAACGGCAAATCCTTGTTGGGACGGTGGCACATGTCGGCGAATAAATCCGTCATTTTCATCGAAAATATTTTTTTCTTCGACATTGAGAAACAAGCTAGCGCATGAAGCAGTACTAGGAACAGCTCATCCTCACGCTACATGATTCGGCTCATCCCAGTCGACATCCCTCGCCAGGGTCACTGAGGTCACCGAATGATCTTCTTGAGGACACTCCCTGGAATTGGCCTGAGGGACTTGGCAGAAACTAGTGATAGTTTAGGTATTCTACGGTCTATGTACCGTAAAAAAAAATTTCAGTTTCTGCCAAGCTCATTACACTTTTGCACAGGAAGGTACCGCGCATGGACCGGCGGTGATGTGAGACGCAGTTTGGTGATTCTTGCACAGTCGCTGCATCTAAAATTGAAGTTTTGTGAGCAAAAGGTGCTTTTTTTATGCTGGAAGAGCCGTGAATCCAGCTTAGCAGATTGCATGCGCAGCCAGTTCATACCGGTACCTCCATAACGTCTGTTTGATTAAAGAGCGCGGCACAGGCGAGGCTAATCATTTTCCAGAGAAAAGAGCTCTATAAGATTTCATGTCAATTTACTACTAGCGTAGTGATACTGAAATAACCACATTCAGCATTGAAAACGTGCACAGATTTGATAAGTTCGGATAAGTCAAGTAATCGAAGTGTTCGACCACAAGCGCAGTCTTCCTCCTCCACAAGAAAGCGAGTGTAAGATTTTGAAACTGCATGAGTACTAGAAGAGCCTTTCCCAATGGATAGTTTCAAGCCAGTCTCCTCGCATGAGGAGCTTCAACCCACTCAACAAGGTGGCACCAATCAATCATCGAACGCCTCGGAAACAGCTCCGGCTACCGAAGAAACATCAGACAATCCAAAGCAAGAGCTTGACGGCGAAGCCCAGAAAGGTGGGGAAAGAAATGCGGCAGATGCTCAGTCCAAGGAAACACCAGCCGGAGCGCTTATTCTCCTTGAACAGCTCCGAGCTAAGCGACAGGCACGGGACAGTGGGACATGGGATGTCGAAGATGCCGACCTAGAGGATGCGCAGATGAACGAGGTAGCAGTTCACGTTATCTCGTGCTCTTCTGATGCCTCCGACGATTCCTCATCGACTGAAATTGGAAGAATATGTCCTGTGAAGCGATCGCCAAGCTCTATTGAGTTCGAGAACATGACTTCCGTGCCATATCATGCTCAATATCAGCGCATTGTGGAGGAGGAAGAGGCCGCTGAAATGGAGAGGCTCTTGCAACAGTTAGATGAGGAACAGCAGGCTGTGCAAGATATGGCAGTAGCCCAGCGTTACCAGTTGATGCAGGAGCAGATTGCTCTAATTCAGATGCAACTTGGCAACGAAAATGCTGAGGTTCCAGATCTCAAGTGGCTTATGGCCAACGATCCCGATAACAGTCATGAACTTGACGAGGTTATTGCGGCGTTCGCCGCGAGGGACGACGACCTCCCTGAAGAAACACCCGAAGCACCTGACATTCCACTTACGTGCAGAAACTTCTTCTGCCGATGCCCATGGAGAGATGATATGAGAAAAGACGAAAAAATGTCAGTAGTAACACGCAACACATACGGGTGACAGCATTCGTACGCTGCCACGCCGCTCATCTCTTCATCCTCTGTGTCGGCGTCTTACACAATTTCATGCGTTTCCGTAGTGCAACCTGCTGCACTGCACACGTCGTTGCTAGGGGTTTTGTTTTTAATTCAGAATACGGTGGGCCTTGATTTGTTGTCCGCTGGGAATGCCTCTGTTTATCGGTCAGTTGAAAATGGTAACACACGCTTTCACAGCAAATCCGTCACTACAATTCACCTACAGTTCGACTAAAGATAACTGGCTGCGATCCAGATGCTCTCTTGCAAAAAGTAGTCTCATAAATAAATCAAACACCCGTGACAGATTGCAGAGAGAGTGGCAACCAGTGAAATAAGCTTCAGTAATGCTGCCTCAGATGTTGGTGCCCTATGTCAGTGACTTTTTCAAATGATGAAGTTCCAGCGAAGTTAGGCAGGCGCTGATCACGGCAAAGTCAGAAGGACGCATGCAACCCCATGCAGAGCAACTAGTGATTTTTCGCTTGAATCCACGTCATGGCACAGTAACTTTGTTTTCGCTTGATCTTCATTTTCTTCTGTCTTTGCTAGCTTGTGAACAGGAGTGATCATGAGCTTATGCTCGATCAAAAGGAGGCAAAGTGTGGTGAAAGCGGTGAGAAACTTGCTTCTCAGGTCCTATGTGATGGACAAGCTGCCGTGGCGTGGCATGCAATGCATACAGTGGCTGTATCAATACAATGGGCCTTCTTTCGCATCAATTTAGCGAGCTAGATGGCATGTGAACAAAAACACAAGGGATATGTTTTGTTTTCTGTGTGCATGGTTGAGCTGAGCTTTGCTTAGGGATATGTTTTGTTTTTCTGTGTGCAGCTTGCATGGTTGAGCTGCGCTTTGTTTACTCTGATAGTCTGCTCAATTCTAATTGGCCTAGCTGTTGCCCTAGCTATCGAGTTAAGGGGTCAGCTCCAGCTTAGTGGCAATACTTTTGGGCAGCTTATAGAGACCGCAGCAGTGTTTGAGAAACTTCGCTTTTGTTTCATTGAAAGCATAAATGTTTGAATTTGTCACTAAGGCCTTAATTTTATGGTACAGCAATCGAGGAAAACATGCCAGACGGAGCTGATTCTTCTGGGAACGAGTCAGGGGACGCAGTGTGGTCAAATCCGTACAATATCTTTACCACTACGACCTGTGGGCCGTACGGCATCAGCTTGAAGATCGAACACTCCAGCAGTAAGGCGGCATTACAGTTCTGGAAGACTCATCACTAGAATTAGAATTCACCTGGGATATCAAGTTTTCCGTCTTAAACGGCTTTGCTCAAGGCCCACCAACGCACTTCAAGTAGCATCAGTCCGGCTGCAGATCAAATCTGGCATCTTTACGTGAATTTCTGGGGCCTGCGTGTCCCCAGAAACACACATTTTAAACGAGGAAGTCTTCGGTACCGTTGCATTCATCGGCCTTTCCAGAGCAAACACTTGGGACATCATGGGGTTGCTAGACTGTGAGCTACTCTGTGCACGGGTTCCAGATGCACTAAGGCAATGAAGGTGCGAGGTAGTTAATCACTGCAATTCGGTGAAAAATATTCTCGAGAGCATGTAGCTAGGAATGTGGTTTGCTCTGTGTGTTTGGTTGCTCTCCCTTAGTGTCGTATGATCACGACTTTGATGCCATAGCGATATCACCGCCTGGTCATGGAAACACAACACAGGTAGAGGAAGACGGCGGAGGATTTTGGAGCCCAGCGAACTTCCTCAAAAACGGACTGGAATCTTGCTTGGGCGTGTCTCTAGCAAAGACAGTCGTTGTATCCCATAGCAACTTCGTCACCCGCAAGTATTTCCTTCCGCTTCTGATGGTGTGGCTGTACCTTCACTGTGCACGAGGGTCATTTAGGTGGCGAACAGCGATGCAAAGACACGCCACACCGTTTTGAACACACCCAGAAATTCAGAAAGTTCTTGTTATCTCAACGTTCCGGCGGATAGCTTGGGACAAACTTTGTTTGTATTTCTCAGTCAGAAATCGCCCTGGGTTTCGTGCTCTTTGATAGCTCTGTTGGCACCGAGTGGATGGATGAATACGACACGGATGTCAACGACCACAAGTTCTACCAAGTCAGAACGAAACACTACCGAGTATGTTCTATTGCATTGGAGGCTCACCTAGGAGTGACTTTAAGTTACTAGATTTCCCTTGAAGGTTTTGCTTTTTCCTCGTAGGGGGCTGAAGTCCCCTCTAGGATGCAGTTACTTACGACGCGCCCAGACCCTATTGAAATCTGCTGTCATATTCAGTATGTTGGGAAAAGACGTTTAGCCGCAGCGGAAAATATTATTCAAGCTCTGGAGGCCAGATACCAGGTAAGCAAGTGATCAGTGGTCTGCTCACTCTAAGAAAGCATATCTAAATTTCGGTACTGTCCAACACACCCAATAGGAGTGCAGTTGACTATCGGGTAAGTATCAGGTAAGTGCTGCATTGCTTCTGTCCCCATTTTGCTGTCTTTTAGAAGCGAAATTCCCCGAGTGTGATAGGCAGCAGCCCTTTGCATGGTGACGGCCTAGCGCTGCAGCAACATGTTCCACGAATACTGGCAGCTACATCACTTAAAGGGTACTGCCGCGCTGAACCTGAAGGACCAGATGATGCATTTCCGACGAATAGCACGCTTGGCCCGTTCGACTTTTTCCCAGGAAAGTACAAGGTAAACGGTAGATGGACAAGCGGTCTTGCCGCGTTTGTTGAGCACCTTTCAAGAATGAATAATGAAATAGTGTCGCAGGCAACCAAGATAACACTCAGCAGCATGATGATAATTTTTTCAATCTGCCCACTGGAGCCTGTCTTCCCTGTAACAGTTGCCAGGGTGGGACACAGCAAGAAGGCGTTACCGAGAGACTCCATTGGATGCTCCGGCCGACGAAGGAATGGAAACTCGATTAGTAAGCAGCGAATATTTCGCCCCGCTTCGTGCTGCTCTTGCTGAATTTCTTGAAGAGTTGAAAAGCTTGTCGCTCCAAGGGAAGCTGCAGGCTGAACAGCCACGGCCGCTTCGCTTCAACAACCGGCAAGTTGAATACGACAAGTCAAGAGAGAACACTACAAAGGTAGACCCGATGGCAGTTTATTGCATTCAAGAATCAGTTACTGAACAATCGGCTGCCCGGTCAGGTCCCTCAAGTGAGCCCCCCATAGTACATCTTGTTGACCCAGAAAAGTATCTGCTTCAGAAAAAAGCTAAAGCACTGCGTAGCTCCTCCACCACTACGCCGCCTCCTCATGCAACAAGGAGGAGGCCCATAGACAGTCCCCCGATGGAAGTAGGCTTCTCCATTGGAGCCGTCATCAGCAACTGGAAACCTTGAAGCGCATGACGCGGAGCTGTGATGAGCGCTTCACCGGTGGACCTTGCGGCAGCCATCAGAAGACCGCTCTATTAACGCAAGCTAGCTGCGCCCAAGGCGTTTCAGAGTTTTCCATTAAGAAAAGATTCTTCCGCCCTGAACGCGAAAGGTCTGATACAGCGCACTCGCGACCTGCAATACTCTATCTTGCGGCACCACAAAATTGAAAGGCTTTTGAACGACTGAATATACAAGTCTTCGACTAAGCTCTTCTTTGGGTCAGTACACTGGCGGGTGCAAGGAGCCGCACCAATAAGCTCCACTAGGCAAGTAGAAAAAACCAAGGGCTTCTTGTGGAGTATTCCAAGTAAAATTCTGCCAAATCCTTACTTGAGCAATGCAGAATTCCAGTGGCGCACTCCCTTTTACACATCTGGTGCCTATGGCTCGTGCCTTTAGAAAGCTGCAACGTTCACAAAAATGCAGAGCCGTAATAAGCACGAAACAAAAGGGTTGCCTTGGACTCAGTTTGACGAAATATCCAAAAAAAAACATACTACAATGCTCCACTCCTGCATACATGTTGCGTTAGCTCATGAAAGCCATTGCTCGAATACTTCACCCACCGGTTTCTGGTTAAGAAACCCAAATGAATCAACTTTTGTGTCTAGTTTGGGTGGTGCTCGAAATTGCAAGCTTATGGCTAATGTAATGCACTTCGTTATCCTCAAGGAGGCTCATCGGTAGAGTATTACCTAAAGGCTGCGGTTATTCTAAAGTTGCTATACCAAAGTGAGCCGCCTGTTTAGAAGCGCGAAGCCGCTTAAAAAGACAGTCTCGGCCACAAGGCCTCTCTCGCTTCCCGCTAAGAAGAGCGGTTCACACATAGCCCCGATGCCCTCGTCATTTGTGCCTCCAGTTCGTGTCTGTTGAATTGACATATTAGATTCTACGAATAAAGCTGCAGTGCACAATCACAATGATGTAAGAGCATCGTTAGTTCATGAGTGGTACAGCATCTGCTACGTGAACGGTCTCTAGCCTCTCCACCAATTTTTCAAAGACTCCCCGCAAGCCTCAAGCCTACAGTTTAAAGTAGGCTATAGAGCAGAAGACGCGAGAAAGGGGGAAGAAAGAGAAAACCTGCCACAGAAACAAGAGTGCAGGAAACGACTAGAATCGCACGCCCCACCACCTGCTCACAAGTGATGAAGGGAGGTATTGCTAGTATAGATTTATAATGTTTAAGTTCTGAGGATAGCTCTGTTGGCAGTAGTTTTGTTTGTACAGTACTGCTTTCATAGTTGCACCGTCGTGCTGCGTGAAACTGAACAAGCACAGTATTACCTATATGTGGAAAAGACCCAAGAGATATGCATATGTACCAGCAGGGTAAACGCCCAGTAGTCCATTCACCTTTTGAATCCCTGAAATGGCGACTTCGTCTGTAATTCAGGGCAAGGTCACTTGGTGACAGTGCATCCTGGCATTCCGCAGTGAGGCAGGTACCAAAAAGGCGCCGACCGCCATAAACGTTCCTTTGGAACTAGCCCAGATCCAATTTATGAAGTATTGTTCGGGTGTACGCAGAAGAACTTACTATAAGGTCACTCGCCCCCACTATGGAGCAGAGTTTGGTGTCTGTGTAGAGATCTGGCCGGTAACATTTCCCACAGCTGCTTTTGCTGAGTAGCTCCAAAAATGTCACAAAGTCGTCTCACATTTACAGTTCAATAACGACGTTCTGTCCAGCTTTGATGGGCAGGCTGACTGTCGGAATCGACGGCTTCACAGCCCCGGTGCGCACTGCCCTCTGCCTTTCAACAACCGCCAAGAAATACCGTGTTCAGCTTAAAAGTGGGGCGATTCGGGTTCTAACCCATGCAATAACATTTTGGTTGAGCAGCGGAAGGCCGGTCTCGCCTTGTGGTCATGAGCTCGCACTACCGGCTCTGTGGATGGATTAGTGGTGAGCATCGATTTATCTAGAGACTTCCTAAGCAAGCGCAGGTCAGTGTCCTACACGGCCATTGATTCAAAGGCCAGTACCCAAATACATATTTTGGTCAGTCGTTCCGTCAAAGAGTCTACCAGTGGTGCATGCTTCTGTCCCCGAGGTACTCTCAGTTGTTACAAAAACAGAAAGCAACGACTTGGTGTGCTAAAAGAACAGCACGGGCGACGCAGTAGATGCCCTCGTGTCTGGCCTCCGCTGACTGCAGAACAATTAGGGTAGGGCTTCAAACGTCGGTAGAGGCTAAACGTGACCCGTTACGAGTGGGTCGGCAATGGAAGACCCCAACCAACAAGCCTTGTTGGAGGCCGTCCAGCCAGGCAGCACACCTCAAAATGGCGAACATGCTTCAGTTGGACATGAACATAGTGAATATTTAGCCAATGGAGAGCAGGCCGAGCCAACTGGACCGCTCGAGGGGACCGAACACCAGAGTCCTAAAGAACTTGAGCGACAGGGGCCTAGAGACAATTTTTACCAGCATCCTACTAGCGTAACTGAACAAAATCAAGAAACAGCTATATGTATTAAATCTGCAGTAGATATGGAAGAACTCAATGACACTGGGCTCACGACTGATCGTGTTGAAGAGCTTCGGTCAGTCTTCGGTCCAAATGCTGTCAAGCCAAAGCAGGTGGGGTAAAGTGGCGCAGCGAAAATTTCAGCTGTGTCCATGCCATTTCCCGCAGTATAATGCTCTACAATATACTGCCAATAGAGGGGATTTTGGCACGCGGAGACGAGTAGAGCGAGCTTGCGATTTAGCTACGGAGGTCTTGGCAAAAAGTATCAGCTCCGTAGGCTCTGGCTGATAGGCAGCAGTAGTGAAAGAAAACGTTGCTGTATAGAACTTGTGAAGCTAACTGGCGTCATTGGCGTGGCCGCTGTATTTCTGACCATGGTTTCCTGCGCGCAGATTGCTGAGTGGCAGAAGGTTCTAGAGCGGTACATGCGTGTGACGCCCATCTTGCTAATGATAGCCTGCCTTTTGTCTGTGTGCATTAAAGTTGGCGAAAAGCGAGACTGGATTTCGTTTAGTCTTCTGTTGTTTCTCTGCAACGTGATGGTCTGGGCCGACTATCTTGGAGAACGATCAGCATCGAATGCGATTAGCGCTGTGGAGAAACTGGCGGCGGTAGAGTGCAGCACCAAGCGTGACGGCTCGTATATCACCATCAATGTTGTTGATTTAGTTCCAGGCGATGTCGTTTGGCTGAAAGCAGGAATGGTCGTTCCAGCAGACGGAGTGTTCATACCGCCACAAAAATATTTAACAGTGGATGAGTCAGCACTTACTGGGGAATCAGTACCGATTAAGAAGCACAGAGGAGCCGAGCTGCTCAGTGGCTCCGTGGTGCAGCGGGGGGAAGGAGCAATGCTAGTACAAAGGACCGGAGCTCAGTCTTTCTACGGCAAAACTATAGCACTCCTGGCTCGAGCAGAGGCAAAGGGTCACCTGCGAACGATTCTCGATAAGGCCTCAAAAGTACTGACACTGACAGCTGTGGGATTCGCCGTTTTCCTCATATTTTGGGAGGCGTTTCACCCTGTCTGGATACAGATGAGCAGCGGAAATGTTAACGTCGGCTCCCTGTTCAAGCGCGCTTTCACTCTGATTGCTGCCGTAATCCCTGCTGCCATGCCAGTAGTCACTACAACGGTGCTTGCCGTGGGGTCTGTAGCTATGAGCAAGGAGCATGCAGTGGTGTCAAGGCTGTCGGCCATAGAGGAAGCAGCTGGCGTTGAAGTCTTGTGCACCGATAAAACTGGCACTCTCACGCTGAACATTCTTAGTTTGTCCAGAGATGAGATCTTCGTTGAGGCCAGTCACACCATTGATCAACTACTGGTCTACGCCTCACTTGCAGCAAGCCTGACAGACCCCGACGCCATTGATAGGGCTATCAACTCAGTTGTAGATATGAATGAACGGGCGAATTTTACTGTCCTTGACTACACACCTTTCAATCCGGTGGACAAACGTGCTGAAAGTATCGTGCGGTCGAAATCGGGCGAAATCCTCTTGGTCACGAAAGGTGCACCTCACATAATAAGTGAGCTAGTCTGTGCACCTGACGATTCAGCGAAACGCCAAGCGCTTCAGTCAATTATTGAGGATAAAGCCAGAAGAGGCCTACGCACCCTGGGTGTTGCTATTAAGCGACTCGGAAATGAAGCCGTCAAGACTATCGAAGAGGCCTCTGAGAGTGTCAGCGACACCACATGGGATTTCGTTGGCTTTTTGTGCCTGATGGACCCTCCACGACCCGACACAAGGGAGACTTTAGAACGGTCGAAACATATGGGAATAAGCGTGAAAATGCTGACAGGGGACCAGCAGGCGATTGCGGCAGAGACAGCGAGGCTCTTAGGGCTTGGCGACAACATCTCTGGGCCAGAGATATTCCGTTCCAGGCCGAAAGGCATGGAGAGTGACGTGGCTTTCCGAGAGTACATTGGCAATGTGGATGGCTTTTCTGGAGTATTCCCTGAACACAAATTCGAAATTGTTGACAACCTGCAGCAAGGCGGCCGCCTTGTTGCCATGACAGGTGACGGAGTCAACGATGCACCTGCACTGAAAAGGGCAACTGTAGGGATTGCAGTCAGTGGCGCAACGGAAGCGGCGCGCGCAGCAGCGGATATAATTCTGCTCGAGCCGGGTTTGTCCAGCATTATCACCGTCTTTAGTTTGTCCCGCCAGATTTTCAAGCGCATCGAGGCGTACATCACTTTTCGTATCCATAGTAGCTTTATGACCCTGTTCTTTTGGTGGGGCTGTGTAGTCATTTTTGACTACGAATATCCCACTTGGGTGCTGGTGCTTGTTGCCATTATAAATGATTTCGTGCTCATGAGCTGTTCCCGAGATAACGTCCCATCGTCTAGCAAGCCACTGATCTGGTCGATGCTTCAAGTGTCATCCATTGCTTTTCTGACTGCAACGCTCATGGCTATAAGCTTGTTACTGTATATATACTTGTCCGATCCAAGGTATGGAGTGAACTGGTGGGAAGCGTTCGGCTTAGAGCGCTTCCAGGAATCCGACACCGTGACCTACGGGAAAATGCCGAAGAGCCTTCAAACTACTTGTGGGGTCTGGCTGTTGTTCACTTTATGCATTCAGTTCAGTTTCCACAGCTGCCGTACCCGCAACTTTGGGCTAATTTACAGCGCAGAAAATCGTCCTCCATCATTAATTGTCCTAACACCTCAAATTTTGGCTATCCTGCTAACTCTGTTCCTTTCAGTTTACTGGAGGACTGAGTGGCAGGTTTCGTCAGGACCAAGTATGGTTGGCGTCTCTTGGGGCCACGCTGGAATAACAATTCTCTGGGGCATTGTCTGGTTTATTTTCACTGACTGCTGGAAGGTTGCTCACTGCGCCTTCATCTGGCCTTATCTTGAAAGGTTAGAAAGAACGTGGCGGAAAAGCCACTCAGAAACGTTGCCTGAAGAGCAGCGGCGCAGAGGCAAGATGCGTCTCGCGCTTAAAACGATGGAAGAGCAGAGGCGGAAGAGGGCACAGGCCTGGAAACGGCAGCGGCAGGCTGTCATGGATTCCCTGCGCCGACAGAAGTTGAAATCGGGAAACACAGCACAACAAAGTACAAAAGGCGCTGGAGATCACGTCTCTAGATCCTCACACCCTTAAGCGATCGCGTAACCAGAAAAAGCCTGAAGGCACGAGAAAGTTCAAGGAGCACCAAGAGCTAGATATGGCGCCGAACACCCTTTCATAGCCGATTCCGTCTTCACAGCAAACTTTAAGTGAAAATTACGTAGGGCGGTCACCTTCGGCAAGAAAAGGGACCTGCACGCACCTTTTATGCGTTTGTACAAAAATTTGATTTGATATATTTGCAGAGCATTTCCAGCATGTGTTTCCGCATTGTGCAAGTGGCGGCTCATAACGCTTGTGGGGTTCTTGACGTGCTGCATCCAATGGGTGCTATGTCGATAAACATTTGATTTATGAAACCTTCTCAAGGACGCAACTAAAAAGCGCACATATATAGAAGGGTATGGTGGTCTAAATGCATGCTAAAAAGCGTGCCTTGCTCACCGTAGATTAACAGCGCACAGCTTTACAGACCGAAGTGAAGCAACGGATGGATCGGGAGTTCAGGTGAAGTGCTAGCGTTTCACCCCCATAAGTTTAAAACAATAAAAATAAAAAAAATTGAGATAGGGTCGAACGTGAGCGTGTAGGGGACAAGGAGCAACGGCCGCGTGGGAGCAGAGAGCCATGGAGCGTGGATCTGGTGATCTACTCAAACGCAAAGCCGTTACTCAACTCGTGGTGCCATACCACCTGTTACTTTTTTTCCTCTTGCATCCGTGAAGTGTTGATGAGAAAAAACACACTTTTGTTGCGCCCTCCTCCGAAGAAATCCCGGCAGGACTAAAGGTCACTCGCAATCAGGACAAGCTGCATACATCTGACTGCGGAAAAGATCGCAACAACACGCGGTGAAATAGCAACTTTGAGTCCTACGCTTATAGTCTGGCTGAAGCAAAAAGGAGGACGAGAGAACGCCATGGCTGCAGCGAAACGGAGGCCTTGGTGGAGTAGGTGCACCTCCTTCTTGTGCGCGAGGGGAACGAAGCCCTCTTGCTCACCTTCTCGCAGTCCCAGATTAATAAAATACTATTTGGTGAAATATTAGATTAAAAGACATTTTCTTTCCCCCTTTTGGTTGCATGCAAGCCGAGGGCTCATCACGCGCTCTGCAACCAACCCTCCACTGGTCACCTCTCTCCTCGCACGCCATCACTGCTTTTCGAATGCACGACATGGAAGCTCTTCACAACCTGAGGTGCATTTTGTAGTGTTCTCCTGAACAACAGGACGACATCAGTGAGAGAAGCATAACGCAGGCAACGCCTGAGAACTGACCAACGAGGTTTGTCAATACCTCGTGGGTCCTCTGGGGTCGAAGCTGTAAAGGCCGCCGGAGCAGAAGCATATTAAGGCAGGAAATGCGATTTGGGTGAAACATTATATTTTAACTCGATTCTTCTCATGATGTGCATGTAAGCGCCATCCAGCTGTGTTCGCCGTTGGTTCGCCACCTCGGAGCAGCCACACAGCACGACTGGACTGTGAAGCAGCCGAAATTCACTGTTTGTGGCCTTAGAATTGATCCCACTTTTGTGGAAAGATGAGCACTATTGTATTGATGGTAGGGGGCTGTGGCAACTACTTGGGTAGTGAGCTATTTACATCTCTCTATGACGAACTACAACGCGCCGCCAGCCTGGACGACAACCGAACGGTTCATTCGTTGACAAATCGTTTCTTCAGCAGCCCTTCTCCCAGTATGCGTGGAGTTAGTCTGAAACCGCGTTGCCTCCTAATCGATATGGAGGCAAAGACCGTCCAGAACTGTCTCCTGCGGCAGATGCCGCCACCACATCGCAGGCAAGTGGGCACCAGTAACTTCAGCGCAAGCGAAGCAAATGCGGGGTGGTGCTGGGATCCAAAATTCGCTTTTTGGCAGCAGGGAGGTTGCGGCAATAATTGGGCGCTTGGCCATCATGTGCAGGGCCCCAACCACAGGGACACCCTGGAGCGCCTGCTTCTGAGCCTTGCAGAAGAGGCAGACGCTGTGAGCTCCATTTTGGTGCTTCAGTCTTTGGCAGGTGAGCTGCTTAGGCTTCAGCACTCGGTTTAGCACCAGATTCTGTTATAATAAGAGTTCTGACCGCTGTTTTCGCTCATATCAGTCTTACCACGGAAAGTCGCAGTTACTGGCAGTTACTGGCGCTTTGATTCTGGCTGTGTCCTGGTGGGAATTCCAACGCTTTCCCTGTGGTGGGACTTAGGCGGCACTGGCTCCGGAGTTGGGTCTTTTTTGACTGAATTGTGCTCGGATTTACTTCCGGAGAGAACCATCGCCAGCTGCTGCGTTTGGCCATTCGACTCAGAAGTCTCTACGCAGGCCTTCAACACTGTCCTCTCTTTGGCATCTCTTCAAAGCTCTAGGTGCTTGGCTGTGGTTGCATATTATAGCAGTTCCACGATGAATCACAGTGCGCGTTACTTAGGAAATATGCCATTAGGCTTCTTTGCAGTTCGTCTACAATAAAGTTGGCAAAGCAGAAGTTTTTCTATTTCTCACTGACTCGGTGTTTGCGTTTCTCAAATATTGAATCGATATGTGACGAAGGCTACTAAAAATTAATAGCATTAGGAGGCAGCATCCCTTCTCTTTCATTTCCATCCTCACCGGGTTTGTCCTGAACCCTGCCGCTGCCTTGCTGATGGGCATCAATCTCTGCGGCGTATGTTGAGCTCAGTGATGGCATATTTATTTTTGACAATGCCCGTTACGCAAAGATCTTACAGCGGGAGCGAGGGTCCAGGGCTACACCTACAGGAGCTGGCATGACTGAGATCAACTGCTGCATCGCCCGTGACCTACTTGGCTGTTGCCTGCTTCCCAGCTCCCCTTGGATGCCAATGCAACCCCGTCGAGTATACCCAACCCGCCCTACTGCACGATCACGCTGGGCACGTGCACCTTGCCAGGACAGCAACCCAAGTGCCTTAAGGCCGCTGTGGGATGAGGCAGCAGGTTCTGCTGCTACTTGCACCCTGCGCGGCCTTGTGAGTAACGTAGTCACTCACCGAGCCTTCAAGCTTCTCACCTGCCGGTACCTTCCACAGGGGCTTGCTCCTCTTGAAAACAGCCAACGGCTTTCGCCATACACTTACCCTTCTTTGCTTCGCCGACTAGAGCGGATGTTTGCTAGGGCGGATACACTTGACCTGCATTCACCTCCCAGCCCCGCAACACCCTCCAGTCATAGACAAAGGCAATATGCAGAAGTGCAGCAGCGGGAAAAAAGCAGCCCTAAACTGGCAGAGATATCGCACGGCATGCAGCCAAACGCTGCAGTAGCCGCACAACTGTGCATGCGAGGGCCGGCTGTCAGGGCCTTACAGAGTGATCCAATGGCCAATTGCAGCATTGGATTGTGGCGATGCGCTGCCAGTCCCCCGCAGGTATGCAGCAAATCCTTGATGCTTGTACTTTTACAGGCCTAATTGTTGGCTAATACTGAAGGCCGTGTAGAATTCGCGTTTGTCGAGTGCACAGTCTATCAATCGCCTGGCAGGCATGCCTTTCCGCACGCTACTGCACAGTGAAACCAGTATCATCTTTTGCCTTTGTGCAGATCTCTGCTGACTCATTCGCGGCTTTCGGAGAGCCTTGCAGCTTGGCTCTCACTACGAATTGTCGCACGCCACTGCCTGCTCTGCGACGGTGAGATAACACACGTTCAACACACAATATCAGTCCCGCAGATGTTGGAGGGTCTGCTTGCATCTGGCAGCTATGGTATGCATTCGCCTTTTTGCCGCTGCTGCTGCAGCACGGTGCAGCTTGGCCTCGATATGCTGCAAGCTGGCGCCTTTGTGCATCATTACGAGCAGTTCGGCGTGGAGTCTCACGAGCTCTGGGGTGCTCTTGAGCAGCTGCAGGAAACTGCAGATGCTTACGCCACCCTCCTCCCAGCCTAGTAGCGCCCGAGACACAAGATACCACGGTCTCGACTGCAGGCGTCGGGGACGAGTAACTGAAAAATGTTGCTTCACTTGCCGTCTCCTGTGAAGACAAGTATGGCATTACATGCATTCTTGTCCCCAAAAACAGCCAGGCTGCGGCTTTTTCTACAAAGTATATCGAGAGAACTGACGTGCTGTAGGCTCTCCGTATGTCACTGATAAGGAACCCAAGGCACGGGCTAGATGTTAGAATACTCCGCGGCCAGTTTGCATTCGTATCATGATTTCAAAGCGCTCAAGAGAAGCTTACGTGCGCGTAGCTTAAGTGCGCGTTTTGCATTGGCGCACGCTTAGTGCACTACCTGCATTACCAGTTCGTTTCTTCCTCTTTCTGCTTTGTCCAGCTGCTGCAGGCCAGCACTACTTTGAGCGACTTCGCTGCTGTCAGAGGCGAGGACAAACCAGAGTTTCAAAGTGATGGAGAAAAACCTTCTCCATTTATTATGTTGCACTGCTCAGACGACTTGCCGAGTCCGGCGTCGTCACATTGAAGAACTTGGGTCGTGTGCATTCTGCGATTCCATAGTTTGGCTGTTCCACTGCATGCACGGTTTCTTCTGCATTACTGACAGCTGCTGTACGTCCCATATGCAACAATTAAGGCCAAATATTTCTCTGGATAGCCCCTTCTTCCATGGAGCAGTGATCGCTTTTAATAATGACTAGTCAGATGCACGATAGAGCTTGCATTTAAAGCCGTTGCACCTTCTTCGGTGCGAAGTGTGGGAAAAAGGGAAGCTACGCTCAACTGAGGCAGCGCAGCGCTTGACCTTCTTATTTTCGTTGTAGCGTGCTCTCCAGGTCAATGTCAGCAACACCCACAACTGCGTTATCTATTGTCTGTGCTGCAAATACATTCTTTTCTCGCTACTATATGAACTGCGGTGTTGAGCACCGTTATCCCAGTGCATGAGATACCCAACGACAATCTGTGGTTCTTGGTTTACCGATTCCATGTGCGGAATGCAAATGCACCTCCGTGCCACCAAGACAGTCGATACGTGCTTTTCTGTGCGCCGTACAGAAGACTGGCGGCCATAGCAAGGCAAACAAATGCAAAAGAATAGAAGGAAAAAGAGGGTGGTATGCAGCGCCGGGAGCGTCGTGCAGCCTTTTAAGAACCCAAAAAGATACAAGGCAACCGAAAGCACGCGCAAGTTGTAAAACCTGTGCTGCAGCTCAGCTTTTGCCAGGAGGAAAAGCCGGCTGTGCACCGGCAACCGAACGAGGTGCCGGCATAACTGAACGTCGCCAGCTCTGCTACACACGCGTTGTTCCTATGCCTTTGAGTTCTCGACGCTGATGCCTTTCCTGCAAACATCAATTAATGTTCGAGGTAACATCCCACCATAAATGAGCAGTTGTTAGCTCATACAGTTGGATCTGAGGACGCAACACTAGCTGTCACTGCTCCCGCGCTGCTGTTTGTGAACTTCTACCATAAACACTGCAAAGCAATGCAGCATATGTAACAACGGAGGTTGCAAACACTCGTTAATGTGCTTGAATTGAAGCCCAGGCACCTTAGGTGTTGTAGTTCGGACCGTGCCCAGACATTAAATTCAAAGACACAGAGCAAATCAATGTCGAGCGAAATGAGCCAGGGCCGACATACGCTTTTTTGCGGCTGCCGTGCGGAGATCTGCTGCGGTCGCGATTATTTGTCGATTTCCTCTTTGCCGCCTCCTTCGTTGCTCGGTGCTCCTAGGGCACAAGCCAGCCAGCAGCAACACTGTGCTAGTTCCTCCCATCATATCAACGTCACCCTCGGCCGCAGACCATACAGAGCAATGCAATTAATGGATGCACATACCTCGAGGAGGGTCTGCCTGAGAGCGTCACAGCGGCTTGCGATTTCATCCTTCGGAAGGCCTACAAAGGCGTGAAACCCACGAAAGAGCGACAAGTACACCCTACATACTGCCGAGAACACACAACTGCTGTTGAAACTAATTGCGGCAACAGCTGTACGTCACAGCTTAGTAGCTCCCATATTTGTCAGGTGCATTTGGAGACATGGACAGGCGAGACTGCGCAGAGCATCGCGTAGCCAGCCTCATAGAACGTTCACTAGGTAACTGCACAGCAGCACAACTAGCTACTTTGCTTGGCTACAAAGCGGACGGCCTCACTTTGGTCTTCAAGCTGCACCTGGAGCTCCGTTACCTTCAGCTCTATGGCACGCATGCGTTCTCTATCAGACTCGCGAGCCTCTTGAGACTCTGCCGTTGCTGCTGATGCTGCTGATACTGTTGCTGCGCCTTCCTCTTCATCTTGCTGCTCCTGTGCCTGCTCCTCTTCCTCCCTTTCAAATACAAAGATATCTGAGGCCTCGCTGGCCACGTCATCTTGCTGCTGGTTTTCATCCCCAGGCTGCTTCGCGCAACCCTCTGTTGCATTTGTGGACACCTCCGGTGCTGCAGCAGTGGTCAGTGCGCCCTGAGGTGCAGCCATTGCTGCGGCTGCAGCAGCTGCCGCTTGACGCTCTGCTGCTGCAGCAGCCTGAGCCTCCAGCAACACGTCAAGCGGCACCTCCGCTGCCTGCCGGATAACAATATAGGCGGAGAATAAACACAATAGCCACTGACCTTTCTATGTGAATGCAGATTAGCAAGCAGGAACGGCAGCAGCAGTGACAGCAGTAATGGTGGCAACAGGAACAACGCAAGTCTTCAGCTGCAACAATTTTACCTCCTGCTTTAATCTCCAATATAGCTCCTGCCGCGCTAGTTGCACGAGCTGCTTTTGTCGTCTTTCGCTGCTACTACTATTACTGCTGCGGGAAGGCACAACTCCGAGGCCCCGCTGCTGGCAGAGCCTGTCCAGCTGATAACGGTCAAGCAGCAGCCATTCCTGCAAGCACGCGCAGGAAAAAGCTGGGAAAAATTAAGTGAAATTGGGCCAACCCATGCGCTCCTCTCGAAATAGGCCACCTCTACCACTAAAGCACGTCATATGTAGTCCTACACAAGGAGCTCTGCTACTGTATGCCACAGCAGCTCCATCTGCAGAATATGGCCCGCCAGGATCCTTACGAGCAGCAGCACCAGTATCTGCTCCTTACCATTGCAGCGGGCCGCAGCCACAGAGGAAACTGTGCGATGAGAGGCCTGAGATTTTCCGCAAGTGGCTCTCCGTCTAGCTGAGGATCTGCGAGCTCCGCTGCGGCAGCTTCGCACTTTGCCGCTGCTGCTGCTGCTGCGTCAGGATCCAGCAGTGTTGCTGTTATGTCGCGACCGCAGAGTGTGGCCTCAATACCCTGCGGCACATAACAGCGTCAGAGGCAACAGGAGAGAAACTACTGTGGCAGCAACAGCACAAGGCTTTAGCAGCTGCAGCCAGCCAGCATCAAAAACAAAGAGAGCGTGCAAGTCGGCTCACCCTAAGAAACGTAGGTGGATACACACCCCAAGCCTCCCACAGTTTTGTCATTTTGTAGAGGGCCCGCTCTACCCCCTGCCATTGCTCCTGCTGTGTCCTTGGGCTGCCTCCTCCGACACCGACTCCCAATCGTAGGTCTTCTAGAACTGCAGCAACAGAAGCAGCGAGAAACAAAGTTACAAAATGTCTTTACTGCTCCTACAGTGGGAATATGCGCGTGTACACCGCAGAGATAGGCATCGAGTTGCATCTACAGCAAATTCCCTTTCGCTTTAGCAGTGGCAAGTGCTTCCACCGCAATGAAACTTACTTCCTCGAACAAGTGGGTGCCCAGTAGCAGAGGGGCATTCGCTCGTGAGACTAGGGAAACAAGTTGCGCTGCTGTGGAAGCACTCGTCACGGCTAGTGCAGCGGTACGGGCAGCAGCTTGTGGAGGGCATACGTACCTTTACTCCATCGATCTGCAATAAGAGGTAGATTCTTCTCTAAGTGGTATCTGTAGGTCCAGGCATGAGCTGTCTGAGCACTTGAGTTGGCGAGCAAATCCGACAAGAGGTAAGTTCGCGCTAGCCTCATTGTCAGCGCCGTGTCCGGTAGAGTCAGCGATTCGGTCAGGCAACTGCACACTTCTGCGCTGCTGCTCCCATGAGACATACAGAAGGACATAGCTGCGCAGATGGAAGCCCTACAAACACAAACGCACAAGACGACGGGCACAACAGCTAGATGCCAAAAAAGACTCCACGTTACAACAGTTTTGTACTGTATTAAACAGAAACGATACATGAGCCAGCAGAAACACGTGCTGCACCAGCAAAAAGGGTCACCAGCACAAGAGAGTAGGCGCAGCGAGAGAAAAGGCAAGTCCGAGAAGCGGCAAAGCAGCTGCGGCTCCAAGAAGCAAGTAGCCCGTGCTGCTAGCTCTAACGTGGCTTTATGAGACAAGCAAAATGGAGCAAAATAAAACCCATCAATCAACCTCACCTGTCCCTCGTGATGTTACGCAATAGCTCCTCAAGCTCCTCGCGGTCCGCTGCGCTCAGCCGCTCGCCACCGCGAGCTGCTATTCGGCTGTTCACAGCATGCAACGAAACACCATCCGAATGCCACTGATGAGAAACGATGAAGAAACAAGCGCAGCCGCACCAGCATAAACAACAACATCAAAGCGGACAACAACAACACCCAAAGCAGCAGCGACAGAAGCCGCTCACATGCTGCGTTCCTCTGCTGCTTCTGCTTTTTTCTTCGCTCTGAGCCACAAAGATAAATGGCAAAGGACACAGACGTTAAAACACTCTCAAGACACGCGTCGACGCCTCCACTACAGCACCAGCAGTTACAGCAGCCGGAAATGCTTCTGCGGACCACCTCGTCCTGTATTTCCCCCTAAAGCAGCAGCAGAGCGAGGAATGACATTGGCAAAAGCAGTCAGTTCACTGCTTACGGTTGCTGAAAGTATTTCTCCGGTGGTGCTGCCCATCGCCTTCCTCCTGAGTAAATGAAGAAAGGCTCTACGCGCCACGCACGCAGCGTGTCACCTTGGCCAAACGCATACACGCGCCACCTAGGAACAGACAGATAAGGACAAAAATACGTGGAACGCACGCAGAGGTTAGACAGGACAGAAGAGACACGTATGCAGAGACAGGAAAAGAGATAGGCAGGCAGGAGAAGGGCATCGAACGACGATATAAACAGTAAAAGCACGCAGAAAACTGAATTAAAAAAAGCAGCCGTGGGATTGATGAAGACCAGCATCGAAAGCTGCCCTACCGTCCAAACTATATGCATTTAAAGGACGGAAATTGTGCATATAAACATCTCAGCCAAGAGACACTTGTCAAACCAGAAGTTTTATGCAGGCATGCAGGCATGCAGTGACTAGTGCAGGAATATTGCGAATGACTCTGCTGTATAGCTATGCGAAGAATGCTCACCTGTAGTATATGTTGTCCGGTGAATCTTTCTCGTAAATGAAGTTCAGGCGACCTGCATGCGAGAAACCGAACACTGCCAACCAAATATATTCCTTGAACCCTTGCTCGCAGCCCTGACCTCGAAAGCCGCCATAATTCTAATCATAGTGCAGACCCCCAGCAACAATCTTTATCAAAGCCTCCTTCAATTTGCTTCAGGCAGCCCATGAGATCAAAATGCAACTCCGAATTCTATACGCGAAGCCGTCTATCGGGAACTGTAAAGCCTACCGCTTTCTGGAGGAAATTTTTCCATAACTTGCTGCTCGAAAACATGTCCCTCCTGTAGCATCTCATCAGCACAACCAAGTCACAAAGCAGCACCTACAGAACAGCTACAGGGTCTACACTAGACGCAAAACTCAGGCAGTCCAGCAGCAACAGCCACATCGGCAGAAATCCCACCTCTGCAACATATTTAGCGAGGAGATCTATCACCATCTTCACCTTTCTGTCCTTAGGAACCTGCACTTCCACTAACTCCGCCTCCTGTGCCAAAAACGTCCACCCACCACTAAACCCTGATCCATTGATTGTACGGCAAAACTGATAAGTGAAAAAAGCGAAATATCCGCGACCATGCATACGCGTCTTGGCCATATGCGCATGCTTGCATGCACACATGCAAATTATGAACATGCGAATGAGGTTTCTGTGCTTGAGGCTTCAAAACTCACAGGAGGAGGAGGAGGGGTTGGAGTTGCAGTTGGGACTTCTGCGCTAAATGCCGAAGGTGGAGGCGGGGAGAAACCACTGGAAGGGAAAGGAGAGTCCGCTGAGGCAGGTGTATGCACGCCACAGAACTAAGCTTTAGACATTTTATATAGCCACCACCTTGTTTGTGCTTCTGCCTAAATGCAATGTTACAGACCGCTAAGCCTACAAAATGAGCACTTTAAGCCAACACCTCTGAAGTCGCCAAAGCTGGAAACCTAAACGTTGCAACCCACAAAAGCCTCCACTAAGTCCAGTAGGAGTGGCGCCAAATGATGGCCGAAGAGCTTTTCCCCATCTGCAGAGTCAGCGCCCACATCCCAAACCTTGTACCGTAAACCCCTGATCCACTAGAATAAATATCGCACGCCTGCTCATACGCTGAAAGCCATAACCTGAACCCCAAAACCTGGAGTTCGATCCCTCACCCAATGCGAATGACCATTCCATAGAAAGACTTGCCGTCAAGGCTGTTTTTGGCAGACTCTGCGACAACACAAAAAGGAACCGCTGAGGAACTGCTGACGAACTGCTGAGAGCGGTGGTACCTTCCTGTTCGCGAGAATTGAAGCCTGTAAGCATTCGAAGCCTGGCCTTCCAGGAATACTATCTGCAGTGTGAGCCCTAGAATTTGCAAACTACGGCTGAAGGCTTGTTCGTTAGGGCTCACGGTCTGCGATGCAAATTCACAAGCTTGGACTTGAGGATTAGAGCTTACCCGCTTGTGGTCTAGTCTCAAAGGAGACGAATCCACAATTTCTGTTCCTTCGCTTCTCTTCTTCTGTTCTTGGGTACATTATTTTCACGCTCGTAATCACGCCGTGCTTGCCAAACTGTTGGCACAGAAACTCTTCCGTTATCTGCACTCATGCATGCGAATATATACAGCTTATCTACAAATAGCTATACAAAAATAGCCTTACCTGCACTACTTGCACGCTTGCATATATGGACTAAATGCACAGATGCACACATCCACGCATACATGTCGAAAAACAGCCCCAGTCTTCCAGCAGCACAGACGTGCTGCACGCAGCTACACCTGCAGCTGCATAAACGAGTGCTTAGCTTCCCTTTCAATGAATGAAAGCCACATTCGCTCCCCGTCACTCGAAGCTCCAAGTAGCATGCATGCAGTGTATACGCACCTCGGGGGAAAGGTTGCCAAGATATAAATTGGTTGAGCTCTCTTTCTCCAAGTCTATCGGAGGGGCACCACGGGGCCTCGTTGCATTCTGCGGTGACGAAAGACAGATCCCAAACCCGAAACGATTAATACTACCGACTAGACCTCAATACTACGGACTAGACCTCTCTAGACCTCAGTACTACGGACCAGACCTCCCGCCCTTGATGATCTATCCAACAACCTCGAAACTACGTCAAGCAACGTAAAACGCCAAAACAGCGAGTGAGCAGCGAGCTAGGCTTCCCCAGCCTTGACCACAAACTGCGGCTCACCTCTAGGGCGGCTATCTGGAAACGGAGGGCGCATCGCTCCTCCTCTGCAGACAGCCAAACAACAGCATTAGCAGCAGCACTGCAACACCAGTGCCTGCACCAACAGGAGAAGCGCCAACGTGAGCTAGACCCAACAACTGCAACAGCAGCAGCCACACACGTCGAAATACCGCCAGCAAGAGCTGCAAATCACCTGTGCGCGAAAGATTCAGCCTTTCGTAAAGTCTCCGTTTTTGACCTTGAAGTTCCTGGCGCTTCTTGATCTCTGTGATACACTCAGTGGCAAACCGTACGTTCATGAAACGACCATGGGGTCATGAGTCATAGAAGATCTTCGATTGTCGAAACCAATCAAGAAGCTGAAAATAAAAGCGCTTCAGCTGTAAGCTCTCTACAATAAACGCATCTAAGCTCGAGCCGCAAAATATTGCGCCCTAAAACTAAGCTCTAACCTTCAAGGAAAGAATCAATTTCCCTCTTCTGTCCAGGGCGGCCTGGCATGCGTTTGGGGGCTGGGGACTGCGTGTTGCTACTGCTGCTATTCGCTGCAGCCGCAGCTGCTGCAGCAGCGGCTGCGGCAGCGGCTGCTGCCTCGGCTGACTTGGGAGCATTGCTTGGCACCCACAGTGACCCCTGATTTAAAGGACAAGCGAAATTAGCAACAAAAATCCACCCCAGAGCGAATTAAATCCGCCGCAAGGAACTTTACAGGGCTCCAGCGGCTGCTTAATAGGTTGAAGCACAAGAAGGCCCTTGCAGGGAGCACCCGAAGAACCAGGGGATTGTGCCTGCAAAGTAGGGACCTAAACCCGAATAATTCTCCCAAAAGCACACAGGCCACTTCATGGAGCCCAACGTCGCCTTGGCTTACGAACCCTTAACCAAAAAGGGTCCCCTAAAGCTTTGCGCGTGTCTTAAAGTCTAACACATCGATTCCTTAACCGTGAGCTGTGAGCAAAAAGCCCTACCTTTTTACTGTCAATAGCAACTTGGCCCGATCCAGCGTTTATCACTCCCCCTGAACGCACGCAAAGGAACGGGCGTAAAACCCTATACCCTAGACCTTCTACCTTCTAACCTAGACAGTAGCAGCGAAGCCCTACACTTTGGGAGTTTACTTCACCTCTGACAAACGCTTTGTCAGCTGAAGGGTCCTCTGGCTGAAATGTCTTCAGGAATTCCTGGTAGACACGAGCCGTCTCCGGTTCCGCTGCACCCTGAGCAGCAGCGCAGACGTAGCCGCACAGCAGCTGTAACGTAAAGTGACGGCACTGACGGCTACAAGAACCATGAAGCCTAAAGAATTGGGGCCCTTACTCCTCTACGTCCACCGCGACGGTCCGCCATGTTTCCCCCTGGTACTCCTGAGAGTGCTGCTGTTGCCGGTGCAGCTGCAAATCAGGACCATCAAACTCGAGCACACGGAGTAGCCGCATCCAACTGTGGCAAAAACTGCCACTGTATGCTGTCCTCGAGACAAGAGGACACGAAGTGCAACTGCCAAAGTGGCACTTCGGGAGCAGGTGCCCGCCTGCTGCAGTTTTAAGTTGCCGCTGCAGCTACTTATGTTGTTGTTCTTGCGGCTTCGGTTTCTGCCGCTGCTTCACTATATTCCAGTCGAAAGAAAAGCTTAAATTACGGGCGAGTTACCAAACGCTGCAGTGGTTGAGGCACAGGTATGACTGTGGCTTCGATGCGTTCAGGTCAAAGGGCCCCCAGAGAGCTCCGACGAGACGTCCTGGTCCTCTTGCAGCTATAGTATTAGTCCCTCGGCTGCAAATAGCTATAAAAAATCTATTTATCGTAAAAAGAAATAATGCCCCAGTGTAGAGAGCCAGAGCTCAGCTGCTGCTCTGCATGCAGCTGCCTGACCTCCTTGCATGACCACAGCCCTTTGGGCCTCTCCAGCTGTGTAGTATGCGGCTCTGGATGATATAATTTTCAATATTTCTCCAATTTGCTTGCTAGGCTTTGCATGTTGACAAATCTGTACGCTTAGTTACTCAGTAGGCGTCCACGATGATTTGGAAGACCTGCGGTATCACCTACGTCCGGTACGCTGCCGAGATGGCAGACCTACTCAGGAAGTGAGGCCCCACACATCTACTCACAAGGGTACATACAAATTTAGGAATCATGGGGATGCCCCACGCTCATTACGGACACAAAAGGGCGAGTCGAGGCCCATGACGGCAACGGGGGCGAGAGAGCGCCATAAGGCATCTGTGGCGTCTCGTCCCGAGATGCAGGGGCAGGTAGCACAGTCAGAACTTTATGAGGAAAGCTGGGTAGCCACAGGGCGAGGAGCAGCAGCTGGAGTTGTTACTGCTGCCGCAGTAGCTACCCTGTGAAAACCCCGCGGAGTCTGCAGCCATTTAGATGCTTTCTTCACTTTTGCCTCGATGCTTTCAAGGAGAGTTTTGCGGACTCTACTGTATAAGTGTTTGACATCTCGGGTTTTTTGGTCATCTTCTTGGGTCTTGTGGCTGAATAGGTGCATCAAGGAGCCCTATAGGACCCAGCTGCAAAACAGAAATCAGGTCCACTTTAAGGAGACCATCTACAAGCAAGGAGCTGTTGTGTCTAGGGGTAAGTCATCCGTGGTCTAGGCAGCAATGGCGCAACGGGCTAGTCGCCTTCGCATATCGAGTGAACTCCAAGTCGTGCTCCCGCAGACTTCCCTCTGGCGAGCTTCGGGGGTTGCTTGGCTTATCAGTGCTTGAGGCTTTGCGTACGGCTGTGCTACAGAGACTTATGACAAGCTCAAGGCAGCGTTTGAAGCCTGCTCCGGGACAGCAAAGAAAGCGGACTAACTTCCCGCTGCTTAAGTGTTAAGGCTTTGGGCCGACGTTTTGCAACTCATTTATGTTTTTGGTGCGCGGCTGGGTGGTCAGTGGCAAGTGGCGCTGTGTCCGTATCCCTGATTTGTGTGCGCTTGCTTGTGTTCTTCGCTTCCGCAAGTCAAACGGACACGCGGCAAATCAAACATGCAACGATTTTGATAATGAAAACAGATGAAGAATGGCTCCCAGATAGACCTAGTTTAAGGTTGATACCACAAGGCGGCGGTCACAAGGCCGGCAGCTTCTGCTGCAGTCTGCTGCAGCAGCTTGCTCCAGCTGTTTACTGCGGCAGTTTGCTGCTGCAGTGTACTGCGATGGCAGTCCCATGAGCACCTGCTATCAACCAGGACATTCCTCTTTGTGTTTTACTTTGGACTGTTCAAGCCCGGGTCCACTACCTGCCGTTCCACCCAGTGCTATATTTGCTGCTAGTGGTGCCGATGGTCGCTGAGATGCAAGCAGCAGCACGGTATCTACACTTTCTTCGCACCGCCTTTCCACTGCTGCTGCTGCTGGCGGCGCCAGTAATCAGTGAAGGATTTCAGATCTCTGCCGCACCTGTTGACAGACACTAGGCCCGGGACAGCACGCAGCATAATGTTGCGGAGAAAACCCAAGTAGGCTTGCTGCTGCTGCTGTTGCTGCTGTGGAGATGGCTGCTGGAATAGCCCCTGCTGCTGTTGGGTCTGTTGTTGCTGAACAGACGTCAATACATCCTCAGGAGACACCCATATGCATCGCAGGTGCTGGCTGGGCTCCAGCAGCAGCAGCAGCATATGGCGCAGAGGGCTGTTGACCTGGCAACGCAAGGCACAAGCCTTAGACCATACATCGTAGCTAGCAAAACCTAGGCTCTAAGTGCTCATGCATTCAAGCAGCTGAAAGTAGGGCCACAGCATAGCTGCAACAACACAGTCCAGCAGCGGGACACTTGCAGCAGCACCAGGAGCGACCGCGGCAAGCGCAACTGCAACGGCGATACCGGCGGTTGCGTAGGAAAACAGCAACTGAAGCAAAAATGGAAGGGGCTGCATCAACGCCACAACAGCCGCGGGTCTTTACGGACGAAGCAGTAGCCACAGCAGCGACAAGAATAGTGAATGAATTACTGTGTGTGGAGCAGTGTAGGCGGGCCCTCTCCAACTATTTGGGGCTGTAGCTGATGCTTGCTTGTTGCTTGTATCTCGAGTGTAAGTACACCCCAGAAGCGCCACCCTCCCCTTGAGCCTGCTGATGGCTGCAGCATCCAGACCCTTGGCGTCCCACTGCAACAAACAGCTGCCATTGCTCTTCTGGCCCTCTGGAAACATCGCAAGAGGGGGAATGAATCTGTTGCCATCGTTGCTTTTGCCGCTGCTGCCCTCAAGGGACATTAGAAGGGCAGACAGTGATGGGTACTGACCGCGACCAGGCAGAAGCTGCAGCAAAAGGGAACATGCATCAAATACAGCGATCGCAGCAGCAACTGAATCAGCAGCAGTTGTTCTTGCTGTTGCAACAAGGACGGCACTTCACCATCCTCTGCAGCCGCTGCAGCAGCAGTAGATACCCCGCGCGCTGCAGTAGCGCCAATCCATCCACACACCTGACAGCAGCGAACAAGAAGCAGCAGCAGCAGCCCGGACACGAAGAAACAGCAGTGGCAGCAATGACAGCGCGTACTCACCTCAAAGGAAAAGGAGTACCGAATAGCACTCCAAACAGACAAGACGGACAACGAACCATCAGCATGCAGTCCCAAAAAAAGAGGGCAAAGCCGCATTTGCAAATACAGTACTTCAACAAAACAAGTGAAGGTCGACAGGCAAAGGCAAGCCCTGGACGGAACTCTAGAGTAGCCCATGAGTGCCCCATGGGGACCCCCAAGGGGGTCTCCACGGAAATCCGTAGGAAACCCTTGGGGATCGGATTTCTCATTGCTCGTTGAGGAGTTTATGCAGAGAGACAGGAAGGAAGCAAATATAGACCTTGGCTTGACTGATGGAGGGCGGATTTGCAATCGGCGATAATCTGAGAGACAAAAAATGAGATGTGCGTTAAGTAGCTGTGGCAATTGTGCGCTTCGTGCACTACATGAGGGGTTTGTACGCCACTAGTCCACTGCGGATGCGAGTTACCGCTTTCTGTTAGACGTAGAAAAGAAAACTGAGGGGAACAAAATGGCCAACAGTGGACATATATAAAGACTTTAATAAAACTACAAACAGGAAGAGTGGACAAGCAATGTACCTGCTCTTTCTTCTTGTATAAAGTGGAAACCAAATGCAAGTAAAGCCAGGCGCACGGGCAAGTGCAGCAGCAACCGCTTGGATCTCCAGTAAAGACGGGGAAGCCGCTGCAGTGGCAGAATTAGTAGTAGCAGCAACAAAGCCAGCAGCAGTGCGAAGCTCAGCAGAAACAGCCGTAAGACTGCCAGAATGAGCAGCAGCGGATACAGAGCCCAGTTGCAGCAGTAAACCACAAAAGATAAAACACGGGAGCCGCATAGGGGGCCCCGAAGCTGCTGCCTCATGTAATACGTTGGCACAAAGGGCTGACAGCCAGTCTGCTCATCTGCGAAAGTTCGGTATTTCTCCATCTTGGCTTTGCTGCTGCTTTGTTGGCTTTGCAGTTGTGGTTGATCCCTCAGCAGCAACGACAGGCTCTTTGCTGCTGCATTCAGGCTGTTGTGGCAGCCGGCACTGCCTCTTTAGTTGTGTTCTTGCCCTGTCGTTGCAGCTGTCGCTGCATCCCAGAAGCACTTCCCCTGTCGTTGATCCACAGTTGTCGATGCTAAGCCGACCACTTGTCTTTGGTTTCCCCAGATAGTCAACTGTTATATCTAAAAAGATATCACCCCAATATTATATATTAATGTTTTGTAAGGGAACACTGCACGGCAGATAATCATGCATGCAGGAGGCACACCGCCGCCGTCGGGCTAGCCGTACCCATTGCGTGTTTATTCACTACAAAATCGGAGCGAGTTAAAACATACTGGTCGGTTGTTTCAAAATAGCATTAAGAGCGTAGATATTCAATGCTTCAGTATTTTGTTGTCGGCTTAGCACTCCCCACGTTATTTTGCGACCTTGAGACGCAGCTCGGGGCCCCCCAGTCCCGTGGAGTCCCTCTCGGCGAGTGTTTTTTGAAACATCCATTTAACGCAAGCTAGTGGAAGAAATTCATTAAACTATGTAGAGATAAATTCAAAGTAAATCAAAGTATAAACAGATCCGCAACATGGTGATGGTCTGACCACAATATCTTGGAGTTCATTTGCCTGTCCATGCATGCTCATTGACAATGTACTTAACTAATGCTTGTCTATACGTCAAGTAGACGTACAACTAAGTAACTTGCAACGATGCTGTGGGATTGTGATTTTTGTATGCACATTTATGTCTGCCTAGCGTAGCCACATGAATGGCAAACCCTTCGCGCACTGCAGGCATTATAACATGATCGTCAGGCAATTTCGCTACATTGATAGCTGCTCTGTCAGATGACCCTGATCAGGCTCAAGCTTGCACATGCCCATATTTACTGAGCTAGGCATTCACATCAGGTCTCTATATCAACTTGCTTCCATTGAAGGGCTATACTAGTTTTTCATCAACTACAATTTCGTCTACTTAGCCATGTCCTACTCTCTTCAAAGGGCTGAAGATAAGCAAACAGCAGGGCTGAAGGCAAGCATCTTGAAGCTGCAGCGAGCCGCCTGGGCATTCATGTGCGCTCTGCCTAGCCATCTACCCGCGAATCTGTGCTGGGCCTAGACAGGGCAGTGATGTTTTCCTTGCACTTGCGGCCAACGAGGATAGTACATGTAGTGAAAGTGGTGCAAACAGTAGCCTTCCGGCTGTTTCATGCTGTCTTTGTGCATTGCCTCTACGCACATTTATACTAGTGTAGTTGTAGCGTCATGCATATGCGTATATGTATCTCATGTGTTGAGAAGTAGTTTCAGGCTGAAAGCCCTGATCAAACGCTGAGCCTTAGGAGCTGCACACTGTGTCGTACGCGAGGTGCATCTCATCATACAAGTGCTCATGAATATGCATGAACCGCCACATGCGACAAAGAAAAGCCACCTCAAAAGGCATTCCAAAAGATCCATTAGTATTTTTGGAGCCGTACGCTGGCTAGCTCGTTCGATGCTTTGCTGTGTTTGTACATATTTTGGCTTGAGGCGTAACGCACAAGCGGCTCAGAATCAGAGCTTACAAGCTCTCAATCGAGGCTTCTACCATGGGTCACACCGCTGCTTGCTGCATTCATTCCTAAGCAAGAGCACGCTTTCTTCTATTTACACGAGCTTGGGTTGATTACGTTTCTTCCTCATCGTCTGTTTCGTCTTCTGTTTCTCTCTCTGAGGAGTCGGGGGGTGGAGGATTCTGCTGCAGCTGTTCTAGGGGACTTAGTTCTCGTGGCTCCTGCAGTTCTTGCAGAAGCAACTCTATCTGTGGTAGCAACTCGGTGGCTGTTGCATTCTCCTAAGGCACATAGGTCAAGCAAGACGAGACAGGCACAGTGTTTTTAGCTGCAAGGTGTGTGCACTGCCTCGGGACTTCGGTCTAGTGTCCCATTACAAAGGCAACAACTTCTGGCACTGCAACAACTGCTGGCGCCGATGCTTGGTATTGTTGTTGTTTCTATCGCTGATGCTAGTGCTGGCTTAGCTCATCATTTTGCTGCTCTTGCTGCTGTATGAGGGACGGTTGTAGAGTAAGGTTACCTCTACTTGAAGCTCCGCAGTCTTGATTTTCCAAATGGCAGCTGCAGCGGCAACTTCGGGCAGAGAATTCCAGGGGCCAGAACGTGCCTACAAAAATAAATATGAGCAGAAATTAATCAATTTAAAACACAAACAAAGTGTAAGCGGAGGAAATTCTTGCCGTAGTTCTAATTAACTTCAGTAGGGCTACATGCGTGTCTGTCACAACATAGAATCCAAACAGCCCTCGGATAGGAGACTGGGTTCACAGCTTTTAAAACGTTTATCATTCGTTTGGATTCACATACAGATATCCTGCTGTTCTGTGCAGCCAGATGCTTTACAATCAGAATGCCTGAACAGCAGCAGCAATGCCAACCACAGCGGCAGCAAGTGCCGCTGCAATTAAGTTCAGTTGTTCACCCCAAAATCATATATTTCAAGCCTTTCACGCCCGGTAGTCGTCATTTTAAAGGCGCCTTTGGATTCGTAGCACAGAGCCCTCAAGACCCTTAACTACGAGACCCCTGGGATTCCGCAGCAGACCCGAAAACCCAGACCTGAGCCCCCTGAGGGAAGCCTTGGCACGTCTCTCTTTCTGGGCAGGTTTTACCTTTAATATCGCACAGTTCGCGAACTCGCAACAGCTGGGCATGGAGGTCTGCTGGGTCATTAGAAAGAGACTGAGAGCACAACCATTGCGCCGAGCCGGGAGCCTCAAATCCATGGATGCGAGCGACAAAAAGCTTATGGCTACAGCAGTGATATACTGCATACGCGGAAGGGCACAAGTATTTACTGCGTTAGGAAAACCCGCAAGGACAAGATGAGATCCGGTCTGGGAAATGGCGCTGATTGGCAGTGGCAAGGATGATCCCTGTAAAAACACCGCAGAAGGGCCCAAAGAGCCAGCATAAGCTTGATTATGAAGCCCGAATTATGTTCCCTTAGCCTTACAGTCTAGACCCTATACCACTACGAAAACCTCAAGATCCAGCAAGTGATGCTCTTTTGCCCTTTATTCATAGTTGGAAACTCGCTGCGCAGAGCCAAAACTTAATCCTAGAGTTAAAGCCCTTCAGAGGAGCGACAGACCGTGAGAGTAAGAGACCCACCAACCCTGCATCCAAAGCAGCTCACGCACGACTAACTCAAGCGGTTGGCGCTATGTACCGTTTGGCAATATAACTTTAATCTCTCGATTATCGACAAGTTGGAGCTGAAGGTTGTATCGGCTGCCACTAATTGCACTGGAACATATGATGGGCAATGTGGCATGTGTGCGTTAGGAATCAGTTCTTGGCTTGTCCCCAGATGCTGAATTTTGGGCTGTGCACAATGAAGATTAGGGCTTGGCTTTCACGAAGTGCTTAAGGTTTGGGCTTCAAGGACTTGAACCCAGTGCTTCTCTTTACCTAGGACTTCGTTGTTAAGGACATGAAGCCTGCAGCTGAGGCTAAGCGCCAGGGCCTGACGGACTGCTGTTGCTGCTTCTTGCTGTATAAAGCCATCCGTAAGCAGTATTGCGGGGGGCTTCATGAGGGCAGCAGCAACCTCTTTTACTGCTTCGGATGCTGCCTTTGCTGCTGCTGCTGCTGCTGCTGCTGCTGCTTCAACGCTTGAGTCTTCATCGTCTCCTTCGCCGCTGCTCTCTAGGGAAGGTTCGAGGGCGGCAGCAGCAGCAGCAGCACTCAAGTTTATGCGCACACATCGGTCTTTGTAGACTTCAGCAATTTTATCTGAGTATGAACAACAGTAGCCAAGAACATTATGTTTCTGACCCTGAAAACTGTGGGCGTTTTGAGTCGATGTCCGAAATTCCAGGTCTTGAGGCCTCATGGCTTCCTTCACCCTTGAGAAGAGAACTGCTTACACAGGTCTTAAAAAACTGCTTCCTTAATTGTTTCTGGAACTTAGAGGCTAGGGTGCAATGATCAATTTAGGGCCCTAGTGCTTGCCTCTTGTCTTTTTCTCCTTAACTAGCCTTGACTCTTCTCCTTCTCCGCTTCCTTCGTCATCGTTCTCTCCCTCGATATGTCCGTCTACCTCCTCAAGCACCTAAGCAGCGCCATTGTCAGCGATTAAAATGGCCCAGGTTTGCGGTTGCCAGCTGTGACTAAAAAATTTGTGCATTGCTAGCTAGTAGTGTACAGCCAGCAGCTGCTACAGGTGGTTTATGCAGCCGCACCGCTTGAGGAGCCTCAAGGATAATGACACGGGTCAGAGGAACCTTGCGGCTCACAAGCTCCTCGGCCTGTAGCAGATAGATTCAGCTCCATCTTTACACCGTAAAAACCTTGATCTTTGTATCCGGCAGCTCAGAAAACCGTGATCATATAAAGCCGTCTTAAAAGCATGTCATAGTTGTGCAGCTGCAGCGGTGAAGAAGGTGTCACTGCTACTGATTGCTCTGTGTTCGTGCTCCTTCCACTGCTGTTTCCTACTGCTTTTGCTGCATACCAATTCAACGCTGTCGAGAACGTCGAGGAGCAAAACTCCATTGCTCACGGCTTTGCCCTGAGGCCTCCTGAGGGCCCTGATGGCCTCAGCAATGACCGTAGGGGCCCTTAGGTTGCCTTTGGCTTGCTGAATTGCCTTCATTAATCCTGTCGCCGCTCCAGCCGCAGCAGCTGCCTGTGGTGCGGCTCCTGCTGTTGACCCCTGATGCGGCGGCTGCTGTTGCTGCTGCTGCTGCTTAACGTGCTGATCTGCAAGGGCACATCAAATATCGCAATATTCTAAAGCTATTTTGCCGTCGCGCTGGTGCAGATGCCACGCAACCTCTCAGCTAGAGCAGAAAGAGAAGGACTTGCTTGTGTCGCTGGTCCCTGTCTAATGAGAAGCAGCAGTAGCAACTGTTGCTCCTAGTCCTGCTGCTTACCAAAGTCTGGTATGAGCCTAAGGCCCAGCAGTTTAGCTATTGTCTGACCGAAAATAGGGGTTGCAAGGCCTTTGGGGGACACAACAGCGGCGACTTCAGGTCGCAGAACGCTGCAACAAAAAATGCAACCAGGCGCGAAATGGAATCAAAGGCAACAAAAACATTAGTATACAGTATCAGCAACGGCAGTGGCATCAGCAACCGCAAGATTGCTTAAGACACCTCGACAGCTCTTCGCGTAGCATCAGTGGATCATTTCCTGTGACAACCAGAATGCGTTTGGCTTTGCCCTGCAGCAGTAGTGCAAACAGGCGACTTTTACAAGCGCATTGCTGCTGCACTTGGAGACGTTGAGACCGCCAACAGCTCGGTGACCAAACCCCTACAGACCGAGGCGGATCTCAGTGGAATGGTGTGAATGGAAGCCAGTCATTGTGCACAGAGATAGTCACTTTAATGTTTTGTTGATCACATATACACGTTACCTCAGTGGCGAAATGCAAAAGAGCGGCACTAGGTGGCTCTTGGTCCTCGATAGGAAGGTTCACTTCTTCTTCTTCTTCCACATGCTCCGTCGCTACAGCCACAGCTCGTCAGCCTTAATGCGTGAACCCTTCACTCTTAGCTTTGCTATTTTAGGGACTACAAGTTAAGACAATAGCACTGCAGGCCTTTTGCAGGCCAGACCAGAAAAGGATTTGCGTTTGTTGTTGAGCCTTTACCTGTGACGGGCAACAGATGCAGCAAGGCTGCTACAGAACAGTTGGAGTCCAGCGTTCGAGCTCCGTTTGCGCCTAAAAGTGACGGTGGGAGGCGGAGGGCCACCAAAGGGGCGGTGCGTAGCCATGCGAGCTTGTTTATTGCTCGGGAGAGCAGGATCCCTTGCTGTGAGCAAAATACAAAAGTAAACCAGTGCTGAACAAAACAAATGAAATAAATTGACTGCAATGCATCTAGCCATAGGTGACAGAAATACGAACACACAAATGGTTGCTTCAGTGCGCAAAGATATGCCCCGAAACAAAGCATTAAGGGTTCTTTGACTGCGGCGACTGTAGCGCCGTTTCTGCACTTTCTGTTGTTGCAAAGGGAAAGCAGCGTGCCGTGTTGCTCTTGCTTGCACAGCTGCTGCTGCTGGTGGCAGCGCCATCACCGTAAAAGACACTGACATCTCCGAGGCACTCGCAATTTCCGTCCGGGACTCCACAGTAGCAGCAGCTGCTGCCTAGGTGTTGCTTTTGGTACCGCTGCTCCTGCTGCTGCTCCAAAGAGAGAAGAGCTTCCGCATCCGCAACAACTGTACCCGGCAAAACATCCTTTGCTGCTTCAGCTGCTATCTCTGTGGTTTCGGGTGGTCCATGCAACAGCAGCACGCGAGCTTGTAGTTGTTGCGCCGCCGCCTGCTGCAACAGTCGTTGCAGCACGTGTGGTGCAGCAGCAAGGCCTTTTCGCAGAAGGGGAGATAAGTCTGCAGTGTACAAGAGGCCCCGACTCTGCAGCAATGAAGAATCATACACTGTGTTAGTATTCAGATGCTGCTGCTTCTACTGCTTGTACACCTGCTGCTGTGGCTGATCCTGTGGCTGCAGCTGTGCCTGCTGCAGTTGTTTCCGCTGCTACTTTCGCAGCTTTGCCTGCAGCAGAAGGCGTATTTGCATGTATGTGCCGGCGCCTCAGCCATTTTAATTCAAATATTCTCGACATGTTTCTGAGCAGTCTAGCGCATTCATTGCCGCTGTGGTAGCGCCTCCTGCCTCTGCATTTGTTGCTGCCTGCTACGGTGTAGGTGTTCAGCGCCACAGAATGGAGTTGCTGACTTCATAGCGCGCGTCCACGAGCCTGGTGCAGGCCGTCAATGGAGCTCCTCAGAGTTGCACAGAAACTCCAAAGAGCTCCAAATTGCGAAATAGGCAGTAAGTGTACTGGGTGAGTGTTTGTCTTCCCTTACTTTCATTGATTCGATAGCTTCTTGCGCCTCTAACGACTCCATCGCGGCTCTGTTCTTCTCCAGCTCCAAAATGGTTTTGTCACTGGGGGAACCCAAGGGCAGCGACTTTGAGAAGCTCAGTGGGCAAGAGATAGACAAACCCCACATACGGCACTGAAGCTGAGGATGCAAGCAGCAGCAAGACAGCTAGCATTAATAACAGCAGCAATTGGGCCTCTGCACAGTGAACGTCGAACGCAGCCAGCTTAACAATAAGCGGACATTGAAGTGCAAGTGGCTCCCTAAGTGCTCCACAAGAATGTATGTGCTTTTTACAAAGACGCTGTGGGTTCTGGTGATCCTCAATGCGCCCCCTAAGTGCTGGCGAGAGACTCTCAACAGACTGCCGAAGTAGAACGTGGAGTGCTTCTCGTCAGTTCAGCCAGGCTCCAAAAGAACCTTACGGGGCTTTCAAGGACCCCTAAAGGATCCCCGAATTCACTGAAATTCCTTTTATTGTGTGTATTTGTGTGTCTCTAACCATTTCCTCGACAAAGTCAAGCTGAAGAGAACTCCGTGGGAAGTTTGACACAATGAAGCCCGAGTAGCCTGAACAACATAGACGCTGAACACTAAACCCTTAACCCCACGCTCTAAGACCCCCGCACCACACCGTGACGCATTAGCACTTGACAAGGATCAAACGTATCTAAGCTGGACAACCTGCAACAAATCAAGTTCTGGTCAGAGCTTACAGGCGGCGCTTTTCTTTACTTCGCACCGCCATAATCATGAGCTAGCGGCTAGCCGTAGTTCTCAGGGCCTATTGGTTTTTAAGTTTAAATGCCTCTAGCCACCAATTAGAGGACAATAATTTAGGGCTTAAGTTCTTGCCTTCTTTCTGGAGCTCCGCTACTTTGTCTATCAGAGCAGGGCAAGCCACAGCCGCGGAGAGGGATGCTTGAGAAACCTTGACTTTCGCCGCACCAGAAGCAGCAGCAACAACACCTGGTGCTGCTGACACTGCGAGTTTGTCCATGTCAATGTGGGCCAGGCCGAGAGAGCAGCACAGCCGTTGCAGCAGTGGGGCAAGCGGCAACTCGGAGTCGGCGAAAACGAACAAGAGAGAGGGCCGCAGCACAGCAGCGACAGCAGTACGAGCGCTTGTGCTGCTGCAGTACTTGACAAGCTGCAAAACAGCAGGAAAGCGCTCTACGTTTGAGCTCAAGTTGCATCATTCTATGCTCTCCACTACTCCGTGATCTAAACCTTCAGTTGCAGGCCTTGATCAACTGCTTTCAACAACCTGGGCGCTGCGGGGCAAATGCCGCTCCTTTACGTCATGCGCAGTCGTTCTTTAGTAAACTGGATTCAGGTACGTGACGCAGGAATCTTTATGTTTTTCTAGGAGTCAACTGCAAGAGCCTATAGCTCCCTCGTTAGGGTGCACGGCTTCATTTGCAGCAGTTCCCTACCCGGCCGGTGGCCTCTGCACGAGAGAGGGCTGTCAATGCAGCAGTTCCGGAGACGACTGTGCCTGTCAAGCCCCGCAACAAATATGAGTATCTCAGCTGTTGCTAGGCCGTCCACTGCCTTTCTTGCATCTGGTACTGCTCATGCCACTGACCACAGGGCGCCGCACCTTGAGGAATGAATGTGAGGGGCTGCACTTCGGAGAAAGCCTCTGTTAAGTTCCGCCAGTCCTTGGCTCCCAATTTATTTTCTACAGATATAAGCGTTGCATGGTTGCAGTTGCTGTTGCTACCACAAGTACTGTTGCTGCTGCAAGTCTTGCGCTGAGACAGCTTCAAATTAAGCAGGTCCCGTAGGGCCCTTGCAGGCTCCTCTGCAGCCACAGCCTCTTTTAACAGCTCAGCTGCGCAGAAGGAACCGCAAGCTGTACTGCTTAACGGAAATACACAGGAGTAGCAATATTAGGCGATGACACCGCTGGCGCGAATGGCAAAAAATTCAAGCAGCATCAACTCGTGCCATTACTGCGTCTTCACGAGAGATGCCTCGCCCAGTAACACACCTGCGGATAAGATTGGGGCCGGATTTATTCCGGGGTGCGGCGGTTGATGTTCCGGCTGGTTCCCTAGCAGCAATACCACACGGGGCCCGCCGGCACTGCATTCTGTGCTGGCATTCTGCCTACGCTGAGAATTCTGTCGCTTTTGCTGCCGCTGAAGCTGCTGCTGTTGTTTCTCCGCAGCATTCTTTCCTTCTTCTCCAGGGCGTACGCCTTAGGAGCAAATTCGCAGCAGGAATGGCAAAAGCAACAGCAGGACCAGTGGCAGCGACGGTAGCTCATACAGCTACACGCTGACTTTTGTCATTTTTAGCACTTCCTCTTGCCCATCACTTCAAACCCCAACCCTTCGGAGTCGCCCTCAAACTCGCCATATTAACTACTGACTGTAACAGAAAAGTTCCAGTCTTCAAATACTTGTTTAATCCCATAGGTTGTGAATCTTACTGTTTGCAAGGTTAGCAGAGTTAGCCAAATCCTGCTTTAACTGCCTTTCTCTTTTGACCTCGTCTTCAATCCAATGGCCTATCCAGGCAATCGCCTTCAGGCCCTGGGGCCGAGGATTCTGCTCACACAGAGCCTTGAGGCACCTGAAACGAGAACGGCGAATGTGTACACAGCCGCATAAGAGGTAGCAGCAATAGCAGCATTAGTTGCAGCCGTTACACTCGTAGCAACAGAAGCGGGACATTTGGAAAGTATGGGTGGCACCATCGAGGACTGGATTAGTCATCGCATTGGCAGAAGAAGCGGCAAGAAGTTGAAGGGCTGCATGCTGTACGCTTGCTTACTTCAGGAGGAGTGATTGGAGGTTTTGCTGCCCGGCCTTGGAGCCTTTCCACTCTCCTGGACTACATATCGTGAAGCAACAGCACTAGCACCAGGAAAAACGAAACTGACAGCAGGCAGGGTGGCACCAGCGACAGCTATTTCCCAGGTGCCCCCCAGATGTAATCTTTCCAGAAATTCTCTTTGCTGCGTGCCTCATGGGCAGCACCAGCAGCAGTGCCTAGGTGGTTTTAGGTAGTGCTTACGCTGATGGGCCTTCGATTGCGTCTCCGGCCTCTAAAAGGTACGATGCTGCAGTATTTGCTGCAGTAGGTGGTAGCAACAGTGGCAGCTGCCGATCAGAACAGGCGGTAGCGAGTGCTGCTGCCTCCTCCTCGGTTGCTGCAGCAAAGCCAACGCACCGGCGGGCCATTCCGCAAAAGCTGCTTGGTCGTGGCATCCCAGCAGCAGCAGCAGCTGCTGCTGCTGTTGCTGCGGCTTTTTCTGCTTGCAGCCTAGCTGCAAGAATTTCTCCACTGCTGCTGCTGCCGCCGTTTTCACTCGCCAAGACTCTGGCCGCCGTTGCTGCAGCAGCAGCAGCTGCTGCCGCCGTTACTGCAGCAGCGGCAGCTGCAGCTCCTAGAGGCATGGGGCAGCAGGGCCCCAATAGATCCGAAAAGACACGAGGGGCTCCAGTGCGCGCTAGCAACAAGGTCCAGGCTGGTTGACCCTCAAGTGAAGACAAAAGGGAATCGTAGCTAGGGCGGTCCTGCCACTCCTTAAGCAGGCATGGCAGCCACAGATGCAGTGCAAACATCAGAAGCACGATCAGCAACAGAAACGAGTACATTAGTAGCAGCAGGGGAAATCGCTAAAGGAGCAAGTTGCGGGAAAACACTTGGAGCGCTCAAGGCGAAATAAGTAACGAGGCAGCGCCAGCAGCAGCAATGGCAAATGCAAAAAATCCTCACCTGGCAGAGAAGGCCAACGGCCTCCTTGTCCAGCTTCATCTCTCTTTCCCACAGTATGTAGAATCCCCTCTGCTTGAGTAACTTACGGATTTGTTGTTGCTGTTGCTGCGGTTGATGCTGCGAATGGAGCTGCTGCTGCTTTTGCTGCCTGTGATCTTCTTGCTGCAGGTGCAGCTGCAAGAGCGGCAGTTCCTTCATGAGGAAAACGGCAAACGTGCGTTGAGGTCGGATGAGGGGCAACGGATGCGGAGGACTTCCGAACAACAGTTCCAAGAAACGCGCAGCTTCGGCTCGGTTTTTGGGTGCATGCTGTAGGAGCCGAAGAAAACGCAGAAAAATAGCATCTCCACTACGAGAAGCAGCAGTACTAGCCAAACCTCCAGAGAAAAATATTTTAGCGGCGACACCAGGCGAACTAGCAAAACCAGTTCTTATCTGTGTTAGGGCTGCTGCTAAATGAAGGTATGCAGTAGCAAGCAAGATTTCTAATTTGCCGCAGCTGGTGCCGTGCTGTTGTTTCCACTGCTGCTCACAAATCCGTTTCTGAGCAAAGAAGAACCGCAAAGGGCTCGAAGGCTATTGGGGCGAAGTATGGCGGCTCTTGCGGGATCAGGGGGCCCGCAGAGCTGCCGAAGGCGACGGAGGGCATCGTAGCCCTCCACAGCGATGGCCTCTGCACATGGGAGCACGCACAGATGCCTGCTGCTGCTACTGCTGCTGCTGTTGACAATGCCTTATGGTTTGTTGTGGTTGCTGCTTTAGGCAGACAATGGCAATGGCAATGCTGCAGCGACGCCCATGCTGGCTTGCTCTAATCATTCTACAACTGGTGCTGCTTTTATTATTGCTGTTGCTGCTGCTGCTGCCGATAATGGTGGTAATGACAACGAAAATGACTTCAACAGTTCTGCGGAAGTTCAAATGTAAGGGTAGCTTAACAGCTGCGTCCGAGCAATGCAACAGCTGCATCAATTGCTGTTGGAGTCGGCTTTTTTGCTACTGATGATGCCGGGAGCTTGACTCATAGTGCAGCAGACTTACTGCATCCAGGGGATTCGCACAGAAAGTCCTCCATCTCATGGTAGTAGGGCTGCAGACGCAAAGCCAGAAGCAAGAAATCGTACCATCATAGCTCTTCAGGCAGCAGCGACAGGTACGCATCATTGGCATTTGCTGCAACAGAAGTGGCAGCAATTTTTATGGCCTGCATAAGCCTCAGCGGCAGCAGGATATCGACAATTCGAGGAGGCACACAAAATCCGAAAGCCCTTTAGGCTCCTGAATTCCGTTGGAGCTGCCCCACCGTCCCTGAGTGGCCTGCGGAGTCAGGGAGGGCTCGTGCTAGTGCGCAGTCCTTTGAAGCGCGTGCTAATGTGCCATGCTTGCTGCAAGTGCCCCCGCAAGGCTTTGGTGTTTGCATGCGTGGCAGCACCTATACGCTGTGCTGGACAGAGAGGCCCCCATAAATTAACTGGGAGCTCCTGCGGGTGTGAGTCGTTAACCTTGGAGCTCCCCAGAACTGCTTGTTTGTGTGTCCTGGTGGCGCTTCAGGTGTGCAATGGATAGTTAAGAGCCTGCGTGATAGTGTACTGTGGGCTTCACCTGTTGCGGAAGCTCTGCGTGTGACTTGTTATGGTATTAAAAGCGGGGCAGAAAAGCCAAAACTGCAGCGACTCTATGCAATCCAGGCGCTCGTGCACTTTGCTACGGAGAAAGCGGGTTATGTGCATGTTCAGGAGCGTAGACTTTGGACTTTATTGGGAATTGATTGGTGGTCAACCGTTGGCTTGTCGAGCCCAGTGCGGGTGACGGTTTATCAGTTATGGTTTTGAGTTCGATGTTCTAAGCTGTAAGCACCTTTTCAGTGTGGCCGGGGAACAGCTTCTGTATATCCCTTTTCCTGGGCTGAAAATTAACGGATGCCAAAATTGTGAGGCCCTCTTCCAGCAGCAGCACCTCCAAAGCCTTCTCAGGACACGACTCCCCACGCGCTTCCGCTGCTGCAACAGCTGCTGTCACGTTGGGTTTTACCAGCAGCACTGAACGCTCTACTTCAGACGGCTTCACTGTAACACAAGAAGCAGTGAAGCAAGAGCTGCAGTGGTGATACGGCCATGGCCATCTATGCGATCCAGCAAAACAGCGCCACAAATTGCATGAAGTGCAGCAACCCACGCAGCGGCAGCAGCAACAAGCGAAGCAGCAACTGTGGCAGCAGCAACAGCTAACCTGAAGGGTAGAAGAAGAGTACATCTCTTTCAAAGGTCCATCTGCAAGTGCTCAGATAAAACTGCTGAGGTCCAGTGGGTCCAATGCAGAAAGCTTTGCGAAACCTGCAGGACACGGTCGTACATTTAATGGTGAATTATTACTAGTTCCAAGTGCCAGGACTGAAACGTCAAGTTTGAAGCTCTAATACGTGAAAAAGAGGCTCAAGTGAGACGTTCAGTAGCATGCGTTTGCTTTTGTCTCTTTGCTTCCCCTTAAATGCTCATTTAGTGTGCGCTTCTGTCCCCTGCCCTTATTTTATGAAGCTCCTTTGGGGCAAGTGTCTGAGGATGTGACGCGCTGTTTGTCTTTTTCTGTGGTTATCGGCTGCAGTGTCTCTCTCTTAATTGTTTGCCTCTGCCTTTCAATGTGTGTTGCAGTCTGTTTCCTTATATGTCCCCATTTGCCTGTTCCTTTTTTTTTCATTCTGTCTCTGTTTTTGTCTGTGTCGGTATTTCTGTGTCCGGGCCACACTTTCTGTTTATGCCTCCTTGTGTGAATGCCTTGTGTATAGTGGATTCATGGCTTCCGTTTTTCTCCACATCGTTGTTTCTGTATACATATCTCTACAGCTAGCTAGGGATGGCAGGTGCACTCAGGGGCCTCACGCTTCAGCCAAGCCGGTTTCATCTTCTTCTTGCGCGTCATCATCGGCGTCAGCTTTTGCTGCAGCAGCAGCTGCATCAGTTATTGATGTAGTAGCTAGTGAAGTCGCAGCAGCAAGAGACTCAGACAGCCGCTTACGCGTCTTGCCTAGAGGGTGCTGCAACAAAATGATGGCTGACAAACCCCGTGTAAGCTCTTCGATAAACTGGGAGCGAATCCATCCTTCAGGAGTTTCGGGAAAAGCTCCACTCGCCTCTTCCTGCAGCAGCAAAGTCCTGAACCCGAAGACTTAAGCCCTAGGCAGGATTTTTGGCTCCTACGTGAAGCAGTTAGATTGCTGCTTCCCTCTTGTCACAGCAAGAGCCATTAATCCTAGCCCTCATCTCTCAGCTCGAATAAGAAGATTAAGCAGAGCTTGGCCTTGACCCATAAATCCCAAGCACTAAAGTTTGCAGTACCTCAGTGAATGCGACGGTCTTTGTCCTGATTATGTCATAGCACATGTCTAGCAGCAGCTCCTCCACCTCTGCTGCCTGAAGAAAAGCCCAGAGTTCTCCTTCTCGTGTTTAGTCTGTGCAGTCAAGCCTTCACGGCATGTTTCCTTGTGGCGCATACAGCTATCACGGGCTTGCGATGTAGGAAGGCCCTCAAATATCAATAAGCGTTAGCAATTCGATCAGGCCAGCTCTGGTGTATATGCAGTAGATTTTGAAAAATATTGGTCAGCGAACCAGGCAACTCTGTTTAGTAAAGTCTACACGCATGCCAGCTCGTCCGTTGAAATACCCAATTACACTAGCGGATGGATGCTCTTTTGGGCTTGAGAGTATCTGAATTGATCGCAGCAGAACTAGCAAGTGAGAGTTACGCGTAGCGCTATACCTTCTTCTGTCGCAGAATTTCTGGGAAGAGGAGCAGCACAGCTCCATCTCCCGGTCGCGCCGCCATGGCCAGGTTAGCCTCAATTACTTGCAGTTGGCCCACTCTTAAAATGCGTACTAATCAGAACACTATTAGCCAGGTACGCGAGGAGATAAAGGTGTGTGCGTGCTTCTATTTGCTGCCGTTTCCGTTGCAGTCGTACGTGAGGCGGCTGCTGCTTTATGCTGAGTTGACAGTCATTTCAACCACTCATGAATTTAGCATACAATGGATGCAAGCAGTGTTGAGGCCCCCATGAAGCTGTGAGTTGGTCCTGCGGTGACCGCCAGAGGCGGTGAGGGGGCTGGTGACCCGTAGATCACACGTAGGCGCTAACTCTAAGTTCTTCGAAGTTAGAATATGTATTGATATTGGCAATCATAGTGTTCACTTTTATGCGGGGCTTGCAGCTTGACGGCTTTTACAGCAGTTCCAGATCCGGTGTTGCACTCGCATGCAGCCCCGGTCATGGTTGGAACCGCTCGAATGCCGGTTTCCGTGCAGCCATGGTGCCACCCTGTGCTCTATGACTTCAGGATTCAGTTTAGATGAACACTAGCTGCTGGCTGATCAGCTGTGTTTTGTCCTTTGCAGCCGTCTCATGTTCAGTGCCCACCGAGTGCGACCAACAACCAATGAACGAAAGGCCAGCGGAGGTGTCGCCTGCTCGTGGCTTTACGTAATCTGAAATGAAACAAGAGTGTTAACACATATAAGGGTTAGTCTTAGTCCGTAAACATGCAATAGCGAGGCCTACTTCCAGCCGCACACTACAGAGATACACTAGACGTCTACACATCTCGTGAAAGCCTTTCGATTCGCTGCTCCGTCCGAAAGGCAAACAGCAGCCCTTAGGCATCGGGCGGCATGAGGAGGTTGATGTTGCTGTCTCCCTTGCCAGCTGAGGGCGGCTGGCAGGAGCGCGGGGACTGGGACCGTTTGAGTTTAGATTGACTGTAGCAAGAGCAATAGCCCTAGCAGCAACGACAGCCGCAGCAGAAGAGCATGAAGCCTTTGTCTGATGATAGCACCGGCAGACGTGGTCTGGCGGGGGGACGTGGGGGTGACCTACGCGGACCCTGATGAGGTGCTTGAACCAGGCGCACTGACCGTGGCGTATCCCCTATACTCGGTTGACTCTGAGCTGTCTACAGAGAGCTCTAATAGGCAGTGGACGTGTAGGCTTTTGCCGTGTTTGCCGCCGCTGGGGTTAGTTGCTGCTTCTGTGGGTCTGCAGCTGGGCGCAGCGCTGCTTTTATTGGCAGCCGCCACCAACGGCATGAGACTTCACGGGCTTCTCCCCAACATTCTGGACCCTGAGCTGCCGTCTATCTACATTTACGTGCTACAGAGGGATCCCAAGACGTACGCCTGGTGTTTGGCGTTTGTGTTGGTGGCTTTGCTCCTGATCTTTACGTTCGCTGTTGCGGTTGCGGGCGCTGTTGCGATCTACCTCGGCTGCTGCAAATGGGCGAAAGTCCTTCGCGCCCTTAGCATAGTGCAGTCCCTTATTTGCCTTGCTACCACTGTCACTTGTGGTGCGTGGCTTTGTGGCTACGCCGTGGCTCAGTCTGCCCAGCGGACCCCCGCAGTTGTTGCCTTCATGGTCCCCTTTAACTATGGCACCCTGCTCTTTGTTAAGACTCACGAGCACATTATCAGAGCAGCAGGTGCCATGACAGCAGCAGCAACAGCAGCGAGCGCAAGAGCAGCAAGAGCCACATGCCATGACACTGCAGCAGGCGCCGCCACGTACGTACAAAATGCTAACGAGCTAGACAAGCCTCTATAGCGTAAACCAAAGTTTAGAATAGTTTTCTACTTTAACTTCGTACTAAGGCGTAATGAGCTTCTTCAGACTTCCTAGAGGCCCCAACTCAAGTAGCTGACACTCCGCGGATATGACTGCAGCTTATGAAGGCTTCAGTCGCTCGCAGTTTGCAAACTGGAAATTACATTTCCCGGTATGTGCTTTTTGTGTCCAGGACGTGTTTCGCGTTGTTAGTGTCGTGGGCAGTGACTTTTCTGCTGGTGCAGGGGGCAATAGGGGGCCTGGCGCCCCCCGTGTTTGGAGCTCCGGCGGCTTTGCTATCTGTTGCTTGTCTCCTATGCTTGAATTTTGGATGCTTGGGGAGATGGCAATTCGCGGGACTGATGGGGCTGTTTGGAGCGGCGGCGCTGGTTGCGGCTGTCGCTTGGGCAGCCGCTAAAGAGACATATGTCGTCAACTATAGCAACAGGGCCCACAAAGAGTCATCGCTGCTTGCCCAGCTAAAAACCTTGGTGAATTTAGCTCAGTGGGCTACTGCCCTGGGCCATGAGGTCGGCGTGGCTGGCCTGGTGCAAATGGCAGCAATGCAGGTCTTCCTTTGTCTCTACCCCGCAACACTCATGTTTGCTCGCGCCTTCGGGCCAAAAATTAATGCCTACAGAAGAAAGAGAAGGCAGCAAAAAAGAGACAGGGAGCTCTGCGAGGCTGTTGCTCACGCTGCAGCACACCAGCCACACGCTCACGCAGTGATCGAGACGTGCGCTACACCAGTGATCACCACACCGGTTGGGCCCCCTCCACCCCCGGCCACATTACCACTGCCTCCCCAGTGCCTTCCTCCCCAAAAAATACTCGTGCCGCCCCCGCCCCATGCAGTATTGCCTTAGTTGCAGCATAGAAAGGTGAAGGAAGACTCTGGCAAGGGAAAAAGGGGACCAATACATTCAGGCTAGGAGGGGCACGTAGTTTCCTGCTTGCACGCTGGAGACAGGCTAATCTGATTTCCGGTGCAGCCTGAAGCTCGAGGGGCACCCACAACCCACAAGAGCGTCTACTAAACGAATCATAAACTCTGAACACTTTTTTAATTCACTCGAAATTATTTAAAAAGTCAAGCACATGTGGCTTTGGTCAGGAAATGCCTGAGGGAGCCAGAAAGCAATCCGTTTGGGTATCGCTAGTAAAGTACTCCGTGAGACAACACTTATCAGGAGGGTCTTGGGGCTTTGAGTTGAGACAGGAAAGTGGGCCTTCACTGCCGTGACAGCAGAACTAAATGCTACATTTATTTTAGGGGCAACAGCTGCAGCTGCTTTTGTTGCTGTTGTTAATCCTGCAATTGCGGCCTCAAACAGTCAAGGTACGTGCAACATTTAATACGAAGACATCAGGGAAAGCTCAGAGCCAGACATCTGTGAGCGATACTTCTGCTGTAAAAAGCTACTACTACCAATGAAGTCAAGCTTTAGCTGCTGTAATTTAATTACTACCGTTGAAACCTCTGCCGCAGTGATGCAACCTTTGCTAAGCTTGGGCAGGCATTACCCTAGTAGTACGCAGCAGCATCAGAGACAATAGCAGGCGATGCACGCTGACACAGAGGACTACCATCTTGCCCACTCCCACCTCCCAACAGTGGGGCTGAGAAGAGAAACGCGATCAAGTGGGGAGCAGGAAGGCAGCTGCCACCATGGTCCACGTGTCATAAAAAGGCCTGAAAAAGCACTGAGAAACACAGAAATAATATCCTCAATATGCACAACGCGTTATTCATGAAGGCTGAACACAGTAGCAGCGTGCTGTTCCAGTCAAAGGGAAAAATCCGCCGATACAGCCTTCGAAAATAAACACGGCTGCTTTAGTTCGATTATCTAAACAACAAATGTCAGAAGCAAAAGGTAAAGATCGTTGGCGAAAAGCTGCAACTAGAGCAGTGGCAAGAGCAGTAACTGCTGCACGACTTTTCTGTGGACAGCACGGCGGGCCAGTGGCCTCAGTGAGAGCGCCGTTTCCTTCGGCATCCCTCCCCTTTCGTGAAGCTGTAAAACGAACTTAAAAATTGTGTGAAATCTGCTTTTCTATAGAGCAAAACACTGTGGAAAGTGATTATGCTCAGACGATCGCCTGGGCTCAGCCGCGACTCTCTCCAGGCGGGACGCATTTGCCGCGCTCAACGCTACTGCTCCAGCACCTGCTGAAGACAAACACAAAGGCCAGGAAACAAACAAAATTAAATAAAACCGTATGATATTATTTTTCATTTCTGTTCCATAGTTCACCAGAAACAGTTGCACGCGTTGGAGACTTAGAGACTCCATTGGACATAGAGGCGGCAGCGGGCGGGGCGGTCTGCTGAGGCCTCAGACCTTCTTGGTTCCCGCTTGCATGGATTAACACCTAGTAAATGATTATAGTATGGCCATTTTTATAATTTAGATTCAATTGGAACAGGCAGACGAAACAGGGCGTCTAGCCCCTCACTTGAGTAGCTTGCCGGCTGGTGCCGAATCTCGCCGTCCTTGCAGTGCATGTGCGGTGGCTTGATGATCCACAGCCCACAAAGCGCTTACCCACAAACATTATATCATTGAATACAAGCTCTAATCCTCCAAAGCAGCTGAGATTGGGGGCGCCGGGAATTTTCCTGGGGCCAAACTGCGTCCAGGCATGCGCTGCCGACTCCCTAGGAGGCAAACTGGAGGCACAGAACAAAACAGCAATAAAAAAGTTAACTCAGATACAGCATGTTTGGGCTTATTCTAGGGCTGGCAGCTCTCTTTCAGCTGCTTCATCGAGCGAATGGCGCGGGTGAATGTTGAGGCTAAGAAGTCTCCTTATCATTAGCTTAAGAGCCTGATTGTCACTGTCTTCTTGGCACCGCTTTCGTTCTCTAGGTTATATATCTTTTTATCTCTTTTTTACTTACAATTTCTCTTTCTCATTTGTGCCCTCTGTCATTTTGGCGCTTCTTCCTCTGCCCGCACCTCCATTCGTGCTTGTTTGTCTGCATTTCAAATTTTTATTTTTTCTTTCTGCCCGCTTCCCAATTCATATCTTCTCTCCGTTTTTCCGGTGGATCTTCGAGCCTTTGCATGTGCTCTTCCCTTATTTTTGTCTGCTGTTCTATCCCCATTACGGGGCTAGGTATTTTCTGCCACCGCATGAAGTTGTGCCTCCTCATCCGCAGTTTCCACTGGTTTCCTTTTCGTTGCAATGCCCTCTGCGCTACGCGTATTTCTGCAGAAAGAGAGCCTATCCCGACCCGTAGCCCCGCGCGGGCCTTGGAACCTCATGACGCCCCGAAAGTCCCCTTCTCTTCTCCACGCTACCAAAGGCCTCTTTCCCTTTCAGAGAACCCAATGCCGTAAGTCTTTTTTATAAGATGGAGCAGTTTGGCACAAAAGTACGAGATCATCAGGGGCCCTCTTTAGATCGCAGTGTGGGACAATTGTTCCCCTGGATGCACTAGTGGGACTGAGATTCATCCCTTGTTTATGCGTTTTCTAGGGAAGAAGAGGGGCCAAGCTGCTTCTGGTGGCTGACGGTCGACAAGCCGGAGTCGGGCGAGGCCTTGCTTAGGACCACTGGCCATTGGCAACACGGCCAAGGGCAATCGCAACAACCTCAGGAATCACAAAAGCAGCAGTGGCACAGGAGATCTCTTCACCTAAGGCTGCATGGTAAACCCGTGGGGCAAGCAGCAGTTCAGTCATCGCATCGAGGGGAGCAGCGCCAGTGGCAGAAGGAGCAGCGGCACAGGAAATCTTTGCACTTCAAGGTGCACCGAGGATCGCTGAACCCAGCAAATGGTGAACAATTGTTACAGCAGCAGAAACAGAAGAAGGAAACGCAGCGACACCGGCAATCTGTGCACTTCCAGTTGCACTCTAGCTCTTCGGAATCAGACGACAGCGACACGGAAGGACCATTGGAAGAGCAGCAGATGCAGCGGCAACGTAAGCCTGTGCGTTTACAGCTCCGTGTGGACCCACAAGATTCCGACACAGACATCCCTGTGGAGGCAGAGCAGCAGCAGCAGCAGCAACCCGGTGATACTCCCGAGTTTAGCGACTCCGAAGAGAGCGACTGGAGCGACGGGGAGACGAGCAGAGAACAGGGGCCTTCAGCGGCAGAAGATGAGGCCCCCGCACCTGTAAATGGGCCCGTTGACTTGCGAAACCTCGAAGGATCATCCTTACCGGCGTCAGTTGTGAACAAAGCGGTGAGCACGGTTGGGGTTACCCGCACTGGTTTGTGTGAGCGCGCGAGCTCGCTTCATAGGAAGCTGAAGATACACCTGATAACTAAAAATCATCGTATGAGTTGCTGCATTTTTCCCCAGATTACAAAGATCAACAAGAGATATGAAAAGTGCGGGGAGACAGCCAGGAAAATGACACGCTCAGGTGAGTCAACTCTGACGATCTTTATCGCGTCTGCCCGGCGACCCACAAGCAACAGCAGCACTAAGTTTGCGGGGAGCAGCAGAGTATGTATAGGGGCTTGTCTGCAGAGGAGGAACTCATCAGCAGTGTCGTTAGTCGCTGGGAGCAGGCGGGTTTTCCACCTTTCAAGATTGAAGGGATGACAGTAAACCCGTAAGGTTCAAGCGTCTGCCGTTGCTTCGCTCCTGCATATATGCTCTGCCTGTGGCACAAGACAATGCGCTCGCTTTACTGGGAGCCGGGTCTCTCAAAACTCCTTTTAGCGCCGGCATTTTATTGTGCATCCAGAGAAGAGCAAGGAATCATGCTACACAACGAAGCCTTGACTCCTAATCTGGTGAACGTTTTCTTGAAGGCCCTCGAGGTGAGTGCCACATCACAGCCTTGTAAACGCATCAAACTCGAGCTGCAGCTTCACACGCAGGCCGCAGCTGCCGCTGCACACCCAACTGAAAGTTCTGCAGATTCTGTGAATCTGTGCTGTTGTGCATGTGGCCTTGCAGATCAACAAGACACCGCTGACGACGCCAAAGTACATGTGTTGCCTCATAGCTCACGCCCACGAGCAAATCAGTGATTTTGAGTCACGGGGAGGCTGCCTCAGACTCCATAAGGCAACTTGCGCAGAGTTCGTTGACTTTTATTCAGCAGTACGGCTGTGGCTGGCTGCGGTGTCGTGTGGTGTTTCAGGAGGAGAAGACCAAAGCAGACAAGCCTGACTGTGGAGTTGGCTTCAAAACTTCTCTCCCCCGTTCTGTCCCCTGAAGACAACGAGGCTATTCTGGTGAGGAATCCTGCTTAGGTGCAACACCATAGGCTCTGAAAGTCGTCAAAGCGTGAAGAAAATGCTTTACGACGGCTGCTGCAGGCTCTCAACATAGAGTATAGGACTCCCAGCTCGTGGCTCAGAGGTTTTCTGTAATGGGTGTGCCTGCTGTCTTGCGGGTTGCAGGAAGCATTGGAGACCCGCGGGGTGCTGGAAGCCCAAGTAACTGTCTTGCCCTTACTGAGCGGCTCAACGCATTATTCAGCTCTCATTCTGGACACCATGTGGGGCTTCACGCTCCCAGAGTTCTAGAAATAACTCATTTGACTTTGCGCTGGTTCATTACATTCACTCTAGTAACCGCCTTTTTGTCTACGCCCACTCGCGGTTTTATTCAAAGTCTTAATTTTTTTAAGGTCGTCAACAACAGGATTTGCATAGCCTTCAGTATCTACGCCACGATTTAAGCACTAGCTTTTTTCTGCCAAGAACTGCATCTGCTGCTGCACTTTCTGTGGATGGGAATCACTGCCACCTGCGCTGGATTCTCCTCTGTGCTGCTGCAGCACGGGCCCCAATGCGGTGCTGTTCTTGCTTCGTTGGTTTGACCCTTTCGGAGAGCCAGGAAAGATTCCAGTGCAGCACCTGCTCCCCCTGCTCAAGCGGCTTGCAGAGAAGCACGGTAAGCCAGGACAGCCAGTTCTGGGAAATCCTCAGTTGGGGTAACCCATGCACATTCACTGCAGGCAGCATAACTGCCTTGCGTCTTGCTTTTATACGCGTAATGTGCGCCTTTAATATAATCACTCGATACCTCTCCATATGCTGCCGATCTGCAGGCCTCAGGGTCTACAGCCTCTATCGTACCAACTTTGATTCCGAGGTCTGATTGCCTCAAATTCGCCCCCTTAATGTCACTATTAGTCCTTTTTTATCGCTGTAGATTGCTCTACATGGCAGTTTGCTGCATATTTGCGGCAGGCATTCTTCATAGCATTGCCCTTAAGGCTGTCGCGGCGGTTTCTCCGTGTGTTCTTAGCCGTCGATCGCTGCTCAGTATGACGAGAGAGACACAGGAGTCCTCTGCTGCATGATAGCAACACAGCTGGCTGAGGGGTGCTCACCCATGGCAGAAGAAGGCGACGCCTTATACTTCAGAAAACAAATGGTAAGGAATATCAGCCCTAGCAGCGGCCCCCGATGGCTTTAGTAAGCTGAAGAGTCATTCTGTACCGGCTGGCTAGCAGGATGCATGAAGGGCCTGCAAGCGAAGAACAGTAATGCATGAATTTCCACTGCCCGTCGCATGAACGCGTGGAACTTTTCAGTGGAGGTCACTACTGCTTGGACGGCTTCTGCAGACACATGCAGCTCCGCTTTGAGCTAGAAAAAGGAGAAACCAGAAAGAAAGTAGAGAAAAAAGCCAAGGGATGGCGGGTTGCAGCTTGTTCTTTTACACTTCCGCCTGTGTTTTGCTGTTTGCTTGTTTCAGCTTTTGAAGCTTGACTTCGCGAGCCGCTGGAAACGGGCGGCATCTACAGAACGAGGCGGAAGTAAAAACTAAATTTGTTTTGTGCCACTTAGAACTCTCTTGAAATAGCCTTTCTGCGCCTCTCAGAATGTATTGGAGGCGATGTATCAGAACCCGTCAAAGGTGGTTGAAGCCCATGCCTTTGAGGTACCCGTTGGGCTAGGGCAACACAGCGCAATTCTGCCGAAGGGTTTCAGCGACCTGAATCGTGTCTTCTAACGAAATTGAACCTATAGATAGGAGACAGACTAATTGCAGGGGCTGGCAGTAGCTTGTGACGATTGCGGCGGACTCTGCTGTAGCAGTGGTAGGGACCGGATACGACAGGGAGCTGAAGACTTTGATAATGCACAGGTTGAAAAGCGGAAAATGGCCTTGGGGACAATCAGTACATCCACGTCTACGCTATTGCATCACGCTCGGCATAGAGACGGGCTCATTGCTAGATTTATGCGGGGGAAGGAACAGCTGACTTTCAAGTATGAGCATATTTTACAGTTTACACCAAGACTTAATTATGCTTATTTACACTCACGTGCGTATTACTGTGAATGTGTATAACCTTACATGTGGCGCGGCAAGCCTTAGCTAGAGTGGGGCAGCCAAGGCGCCTCGTGTGGAGGTTCCCAGCCGTAGAAATGGAAAAGTGCATAGCACAAACAAATAAATGGCAATTATGCAGTCAACGAACTCCACTTATTTGCAAGAAACTAATTTGAATGAACGGACGTACTTGAGCCTTGGCCTTGGCCGACAGCTGCCTCACAAGCACCGCCGAAGGGGAGACCAATGGGCAATTGCTGACTTGGCAGCAATGTGTCATTTTCGGGCACTCAATTGACTGTTTCAAGCCTTTCACGCAGGCTTTCAAAATTATGCTTTTCAAGAGACCCATTATCGATAATTCGGAACCGAGAGACCCCTCCAACATTCTGCATACAGCCAGCCAACAACGGGCAGCCGACATCCTGCAACCGTGGAATCTCGCCACTGTCTGGGATTCGGCGCTGGCACTTCATTCTAACAACAAAAGAATAAGTGCGCAGGATGGGCCTCGGCCAAAAGACAGCTACAGGTTGCCCATTAGCCGATTCTCCAAATGCCTACAAAGCTAACGGTAACCCTTTTTTGCCTCCATTGCTAGACTCGCAGCACCTTGAAAGCAGTCTACGCAGCAGTAGAACCATCCTGTGCAGCTTCCAAATCCAGCAGGAAACGGGTGGAGACCTATTTTGGAAACGAGGCCCGCAGCCAGCCCTGGTTCTCTGTTGTCCCCAAGCGTTGTGGTGGGCGCTATACGACATGAACTTGAGGGGGCGACCGCGAGAAACTGACTTTTTGGGGTGTATTTGGACTGAAATCAAGGAAGAAGGAGCCTAAAACACGAAGACAAGCATCAGAGGGAAGAAAAGAGGAAGCAAAGCGAAGGGGAAAAGATATAGGGAGATAAACTAGGGCTGCAGGCTCAAAAGGAACCAAGGCCTCATGTCGACAGACATGGAGGACCCAAAGGCGCCGCTGAAGGGCTCTAGTGACGGCAGCTGCGCTTCCGTTTCTCGCGAGTATGACTGTCTATATCAGTTGGAGCTCCGTTACTGGTCGCTGGGTACCATGAGGAAGGTTCTACGTTTTGCGGCCTGCGTGGCCCTTGCAGGGCAGCTTGCTGCAGCTTTCTTCTGCTTTGTTGCCTCTCCTTGGGCGGAATCAGCAGACAAGACGCAAAAACTGAGACGCTTAGCATGCGTGTTGCTCACCACCTTCTCGGGCTGTTGTCTCCTTTGCTCCATTACCGCAGTACTTGTCGCCTGGGTCGTAAGTCAAGCATGCATGCAGCAGCAGATCTAAAAGCGCTGACACCTGACCTCTCTTGGCATTAATTTGCCGCGGCGCACTCTTGCTAGCTTGGCAAGCTGATAACTACCAAAGCAGAGAGGCAGATCCACATAGGACAGTGCTGTGATGATGCAGGCAAAGACAGAACTAAATGATCGACGCCAAACCCACACATAAACAGGCACTGGCTAATTTTTACACTGGAATGCAAATATACAGGCATATGCGCACGCAGAGATATGCGTAGTTAAGAATACATATGTAGATTTACATGCACGCAAGCGTGCCTGTACATGCGTGCGTCCACTCATGCATCCATGCATGCATGCACGCACATTGCACTTTGTCTAGTTTGTGAAATGCGCCCAGAGAGCATTGCAAGGCTGGGAATGCGCTGTGCGTCTGCCTCAGACGAGCTGCCGTGCGCAGGTGGGCAACGCCTTGTTATTTGTGGGGACTCACCTCAAGGCCATTGTCTTTTCATCTTGTGCTTGCGCCGTCTCTGCGGCGTTGCTGAAGTGTATCGGCCTCCAATCATCTCCATTAAATTTGGCGGCCGCTGTGGCGTCTTGCAGCCTGCTTTTGCTGCTGCTCCTGCTACAGCCGGTTCCCCTCGGGAAGCTTTGGGCCATCTGCGTTGCAGCGGTGTTGCTGTTCTTGGTGGGCACCCAGCGGCTTTTGGCTGCTCTGGCAGTGGATTCGCTCCCGCGTGGTTGGTTCACGTTTGTGGGTTACAGTCACTTGTGTTGGCTGTCCCCTTTAATTGTAGCAGCATTCCTTTCTGCTATGTTGCTGTTATCCCACTACCTCCAGCTGTTATTGGCCACTGCCCGTGGCGGTTACTATATCTTCTGTCCTCCCAACCCTCACCTGCACAGCTTAGACACTTTGGCCGCAGATGCTGTATCTGGCAAACCTCTGTCCCTGTCACCCCGCAAGCCCATATGCCCGCCTTCCCCGGACACCCTCGTCCAACTCTTAAGGGAGAAACTTACTCCCCGCCGCCTCGGCCCTGCTATGGCTCAACAACGAAGAACTGTAGGAGCCCCTGCCGTTATTGCTGAGAGGCCGAAGGCCTTAGAAGCCCAAGATAATGCCACAGGAGAAGAAGCCCCACTACAGAAACGGGCGCCTACGGAGGGCGCATGGCTTGTGGCCCTGTGGCTCAGAGGCCCCTTTTTCATAGCAAGCTTTGGGGCCTTATGTGTTGCGACGTCGCTCCTGTTATTTGCACTTGGCGCCGACTCAGCAGCAGCACAACACGGCCTCGCGGGCCCTGCTGCATTTCAAGACGTCAAACGGCTGCTGCTGCCGCAGGCTGTTAGGCACCAGCAGGAAGAGCACCTGACGAGAGTTTCGTTTGTCGCACTTGAAGCGCATGAGTCACTAGAGTCAGACAGCGTGCATTCAGCGTTGCGCTCTCCCCAACAGAAACAACAACGGCAACAGCTGCCGCAGCCAAAGCAGGAGAACACTAAGTTGCCGCTTTCAGTGGTGCAGCTCCCCCGGAAGCAGCGGCGAGGGCATTTCCAGTCCAAAGTACTGCAGCCATCACACCCGTCCTCTGGTCTTCTTCCTGCTGCTAGTCTTGCTTCTTCTGAGCTGCAGCTAAGGAACCCCAACTTGTACACAATGGCTGAAGAATCCTTCTTACAGCTGCGAGTTAACCAGATTTCAAGCAGCAGCAAGGAGGAGCAACCGAGCTCGAAAACAGCAGCTGCTTTTTTGCTACTGGCGTTTGTGCTACTGCTGCCTCTCATAGGCACAAGCCTTGGCGAATGGTGTGAAGGTAAGGTGCAGCAGAAGTAGTGCGATCCTTTTTTTTCAGGCACTGCTGTCACTACAGCTTCATATGCTTGTGAGCTTGCGCCGCCTGTCTTTTGTAGATCTCTTCTTTGCACACATGGTGCTCATCAAGAGAAACCCCTGGATGATTTTGCCTCCCCCAGCGCTGGTTATACAGCCACACCAGGCAGAAGCGGTGGCTGCTACGACACCAAAAGCAGAGACTGATCGCACGAACGTTTCAGATCCATTGCTGCACATGGCTCGAGAAAGAATGAGGCACCAGAGTTTCCTTGGCCTTGATGCGCAGGGCGAGGAGGGAAAACAACCGCAGCAAAAGCAACAACAGGGCCAGCAGCAGCAGCCTTTGTCACAGGAAGAAGACGGGGAGGAGAAATGGGAATCAGAAGAGGGACAACAACCGCAGGCTAGGTCCCCGCTTCAGACCGGCACGTCGTAGCCTTGCAGTCCTTACAGCAGCCGCAACAGCAATTGCAGCAGCAGTGTGTGCGTGGAATTGGAATTAATCAAGCAGGTGTTGTTTTAAGCTTTAGCTTTGGATAAGTGTTTACGACGAAACGTTTTGGGCACAGCAACTGGCTGCCTATCTGTTTTATACTTGAATATGGAGTTTAACATGTATTCAGATGTACTTACTTCGGCTGGCTGAGCTATTTGCAGCTTAGCTGTGTAACTGAGAAAATCGAGCTTGCAAATGAACATACTCGTTTTCGATGCTGCAACTGCTCTGCAAGCTGAGCTTCCCGTCTCCAAACTGCAGGGACTGCACCACAACAAAAGTAGCGGACTCATCCAAAGTCGAGCGCACTCGCATGCTGCGTAGCTTAGTGCGCAGCAAGTGCAGCTGCTGTGCTGCTGCTGTTGCTGCTAGTACATTTCCACAGAGCGGTACAAGCGTCAAAGGTAATCGGCCATAAGTTTTCTCGGCTATAGGTGCAGGCTGCATGTCTTGCTGCATTTTTCAAGTTTTAGTCTTAATTCCTTCAACTAAAAAATACTTTTTGGCACTTCCAAAGGAAAGAGAAGTCAGAAGTAGGAGTACCAAGAGGCGGCAGAATAATGCGCATCGCCGTATCTCCCTTAGCCGCAGCTAAAACGCATCATCCTTTGCTAAGGCTGCCTTTCAACAGCTCAAGGGGTTCGTTGCTTTGCAGCAGAGTGGCTGACCTCATCTCAGTGGTCACTAATTCTGCTCGTCCAGAACAGCAGTGGAGAGTAAGTGCTATGCAGGCGCCTCTACCACCCTGTTAAAACTCATGTAGCCTTGAATGTTCTGTCTTCCCAAATCCTTTTGAACAGACATATCTCAATAGCTCTTGTTAGGCATTGAGCTCAAAACCGTCTGCCCAGGTGTCCATGCTGCCATTCTGTTTCCTCAACCATGTATACACAACTACGATAAGTGTATAATTTATGACTGCCACTGTACGCTGCAAGAACAACGGCGCCCACTCCACATCTGTTTGGCTGATTGGCATGGGAGAGGCTCCCAACGAAGTGGCAGCAGCTTCTTGGAGGAGCCTTCTGACCCTAAAATGTGGAAGTGCCTTGTGTGTGTAGAGCTCTCACTCTTTATTGGTGCTTGTAATTTAACGCAGCTTTGGGTTTTCGGTGTTTCAAGGGGAACGCTACTGTTAGTTGTCTGCCGCAAGTACTCAAAGTAATATTTCATGCTTGTGCGCTAGTCAATGCGTCACCCGCCTCAACGGATTTAACTCTTCGAAACAGAAGCACATGGCCGCGGCCGGCCACCTCAGGAGCAACTGTTGGTGCAGCAGCAGCAGTACCTACTGCTGCTGCTGCGCAATCTACACGGCGTTGGAATGTGGAGCGAGCTTACAGCAGCAAGCGAATTCGGTGCGGAATTCAGTTGGACTCAGTTTCCCGCTTTGTGTATGTTAACACTTAATATGTAACTATGTGTGAACTCGGGAGCTATTGCAGCCCTAGCTGCGATGACAAGCTGCCTCAGCTGCTGGTATATAAGCTGCTGATGCTGCAGCTGTGAAGTCTATAAAAGCAGCGAGTGCGCATGACATACGAAGGGCAGCTACGCAGCAAAGACGAAGACGATTAGTCGTCTCCGGATGTTTGCCAAGGGCTTCTGAAGGCCTTGGCGATCCCAACTAGAGCTAAGAAAGCTAATAGGAACAGTGTCACCAGTGATGGGATAGGGAAGGGAGAAGGGAAAGCTCTACAAATGGCACTCAGGCAGAGTCGCAGTGCGTGGGGGTGCAGCGGCTGATCAACGTGTCGCTGCAATCGGCTGTGGTCAGTCTGCTGCAGGAGACACCCTCTTCATCCTGCATTGAATCCTTGTGCTGTAAGCAGCTGTGCTCTGCTGCCTCTGCCTCTGTCCCGAAGGATAGGCCTGAAGGCGTGATGGCGGGTAGCTGCTGCTGTTGCTGCTGAGGCGGCAACGGGGAAGCGGTCGTCGCTGCAGCAACAGTAGCTGCAGCTGCTTCGTCTGCTGTGCTGCAGCTGGCGTGGGTTTTGAGGTCGGCTGGTGACCGTTGCCTGGCATTAAGTAGTGCGACTTCAGGGCCGTCTTGGTTGTTTGCCTCTGACCTTGGACTCTCTTTTCTTGCAGTGTCAGCAGTGGTGGGGGTAACAGCTGGAGAGTTTGCAGAAGAGTTGCATTCTGCAGTGGCCATGGCACCGCAAACTGCACCATTAGGAACTAGGCCCAGCTGTCTTTGGGCCTCTTTGACGTCCACGTTTCCCTTTGCGGATGGCGCAGTTGAGACAACTGTGCCGTCGACAGCTATTTCCGATTCTGCTTGTTGGGAAGGCACAGATTGGTGGTCGTGTTCTTGTTGTTGCTGTTGCTCCTTGCCATCCCCTGAAGTCTCTGTACTATGTACTTCTGTGCCTCCACCTGCTTCATTAGTGCTTTCATGCGGCGCTGCTGCTGTGGGCAATGGAGCCACGAGCTGGCTGAACTGTCTCAGCCTGTCAATGGCCATATCCCTGGCCTGAAAGAAGCCGTGTACTGCGCAGGTGTATCCCTTCCATATGCGGCGGCCACTTGTCGGGTCTCGAACCCTCGCGTACCAGCGCCCGAGAACTCTATTGTAGTTTAGGTGCGGAATTCGCGGCAGCTTTCTCGCTTCGCTTTCCCACCTCAACAGCTGCGCCTTGGTAGTTGTAGCGCGAGGGGGTGCAGTGGTGTTACCTCCAGACATGTAGCCGTCGCCGCCGGGTCCCTTGACCCGCGATCCTGCGGCATCGTTCCCGTCCTTGCTCTGTACCTTTGGCATATTGCTGGCCTTTCGTTTTCTTACTAAAGACTTTCCACTGCACGCGAGTCGCCCACTGGAGTGTCGTCCATTCTGTTGTTGTTGCTGCTGCGCCGCATGGCGCGCGCCCTCTGCTGCTGCCACCTGCAGAAGACTCCTAGGAAGTTCTATGCGAAGCGCTTCTAGCATTGCGGCACTGCAAAGCTTGGGCTCCCTCCGGGCATGGCTGGGGGCACCGGTAGATCCTAGGATTCCTGGGACCTCTTCCTTGGGAAGCCCGAGAAGAGTCGCGTCGGGCATTGGTACGGGAAGAGGACCCCAGGGAGCTTCCAAAAGGTCGAGCGCCTCTGCTGCTCGAATGTAAAAATCTGCAATGCGGCTGTGTAGTGGCAAAGCCCGAAGAAACTCCCCATCACGCCACTCTCCCAACAGGGGTCGCGAGGCCCCCGACGGGGAGACACAGCAAGAAAAACCGTGTAGCCGACCTTCGCGGAAATGTCCGAAAAAGGTTGGGCCCTGGGGAACCAAAAAAATGCCTGAATACACGAGAAACGCATGCGAACCGAGCAAGCTACCAATATGTTGCTCTAAGTGCCGCTGCATCTTTTTTTGATGTCGAGCACGAGACGCAAGTCCCTAAGAAGTACAGTCATGTTCGTCAATAGCCGGCAGCGAAGCACATATTCAAAACAAAGGCAAAAGGCGAACAAAGATACGAAGAGGTGCCAACCTGGCCCGTTTTGTTTGTCTGCCTCGAAGCTTCCCTTGTAGACGAAACCGCTGGGGGTGATGAAGACGCCAAAGCCGTGAAGCCGATCACGGGACCATTGACCGCAATAGACCGAGTTGTCCGTGTACCTATACACTCCGACACCATCAAGGGCCCCGTCAGCCATCTGGCCACAGTACCAACTGCCGTCCTCCCAGCTCATGAAACTGAGGGGACCCCTATCCTTAGGCAGCGACTCAGCAAGTTTGGAGAAAAGAGCTATGCTCAGTTCCTGCAGGAGCCCTCCTTTGTCATTACAGGATTCGAGCGAGGCACTAGGGCGGCTCGTAGTAATTATTTTACTGGCGTCAGCTGCTGCTGCAGAAGCAGCTAGCTGCGTGTCCCCAACCTTGGTCTTGATATCTGTGCACGGCTGCACCGAACATGGGGAGTGAATCCCGGCAGCAGCAGACGCAGACCTACGCGCGGCTCTAAGAAGCCATGACGCATTGTCACGAGCTGCTGCTGCTGCTGCAGCTGCTGCTGCAGTGGGGGCCGCAGCGAGCCCGTCCGATCCGTTCATCGTACGGTTGAGCTCCTGCAGCGCGAACGCGGCGCTCTTTCGAGCCCGAGTTGCTGCACTTAGGTTGACGCCGCTTACTCAGTGTCCAAGCACGAAGAAAGTTTCGTGCCGTCTCTGACGTCCGCTGGTGCCGAGGTAACTAATCTCGCTGCTGAGTCGCGTGGTAGCGCTGTGAGCACTCTTGGGAACTGTCGCGCTCAGCAGCTTCCACGAGTCGATTCGCTCACAGCGTGCCTTGGTTGTCTGTGGAGCATGTGGCTACGGAAGAGGAAATGTGCAGCAACTTAAGCCTTGCTGCATTTAAACGGGGGCGGGTTGGAGAGGGTGGCCGGCACCTGCGACATTCCGCGACTCTCAGTGCCTACCTGAAGTAGAAATAGTGGCAAAAGAGCCAAGAAGCGGTACCTGTGCCCCTTTTAGCGACGTAGAGATGCCTGCAGAGCGCTCCACTGGAGGTGACCGCTGTAGCAACCGCCAGCAGTGGCGAGTAGTGCGCTACCAGCTCCCAAGGCAACTAAAGAGGCGAAAATTCCCCTCCTCTCAGACACCAGCTTGATTTATAGGGCCTTAAAAACTTATTGCAATCGCTGTACTGTACGGTGGAATGCACGGGGCTTCACCGGCGGCGGCGGCAAGACTTTCAATGTCTGGCGGCGGCCAAGCGGGTGCTGCCAGCAGAGGTTTAAGCTCAGCTACTGTAAGTGAATTTAAATAGATACTTATAAACGAAAGGGGCTAAATGGCGGGCAAAGACGACCGTTTCCGCGCCATTGACACTGCCTGCTGGCCTGGAGGCGGCGGCCTGTCGGCAGTGGCAGATGAACTAGGAGCGAGGCAAGAGCCGCATAGAGACCTCTCACCTTTAAATGTATTAAAAATGATTTTTAATTTTACTTGATAGTTTGAAACAGAGAGTGATGCACTGAGAAGAGGCGCCTTCGCCCGCCGGCAGCCCCACGGGTCATTTCGGCAGACAGCAACTCGGCGCTTCCGATCGCTTGTCTCGGCTGAGCCCTCCGCGGCTCCAGGCCATTTGCTTGAAATTGCGTAATCAAATTCGAAGCTCAATAGTTGCAACTATTCAGTATAGTATATAAAACTAGCTGACTTGAGCTTGGAGAGGGCCTGTTGTGAGTTGGCAGACAGCTGAGTTGCGTGCATCTGACTGTGGCCTCCCCTGTGTCACTCCTGCCAAAGCAGTGTCAGCACCTGAGGCTCCTAGAGTGCGGACTCGATCACTTTCTGTGTATTAACCTCTATCAAAGTGTGATTCAAGACTTTGTTAGAGACTTTTACTTCGAATTTGCCATTGTAGGCATGCCCGTGAGCCGCTGCTTCGTGAACCAACGGGTTCCAACGTGTTTCAGAACCCAGCTTCTCTGGATTTCGTCAGTGTCGGTGGGCGTGGTGTTCCTTTATTGATTTCGCAAGCAAAGTTTTGACCCCTTATGAATACAGCTATAAGGGGGCTGGTGCGGGCAGGTCTACTGCTGATCATTAATAGGGAGCATCATTTTGTTACGTTGTGGTCCGTAAGAGTCGTTGTCAATTTTTCCCCCCTCGAGATGCATTGATAGTGAGGAATTTCATGGATTTTATGTCAATAGCGGCCGATGGGATGTAATTTAATCAAAAGTGGCCTTTCAGACGTGTACGCTTCTATATGCATTGTGCTCTACAACACCGTGGGGCCCATGGGTTTTCTGCAATTGCTATTTGTTCGGCAAATCAAGAATCATTCTTCTGCCACATCTTTAGGGTTTACTTTCATGACATCTCTCATTAATCTTGCTGCTTACTTATGTCTGAACATTACGGATGTTGGAGTGATTTTTCTCAATCGATTGGCAGTTCGTTGTCAGCACTACCATCATGGCTGTTTACGTCATAACCGACGGTGGCTTAAACTGATAATTTGATCTGGGCTCGTTTCATCGGACTGCCTCTGTTATTTCGATTGACACCGTTACGAACTGATTTCATGAGAGGGCAAAGCTTGCTACGCGGCCCAAGCCAGTATGAATAAGAAACAGCTCCTGAACAGCGCACCACCAGTCGTCGCATATCTTGAACAACAGCTCATGAGACCAATTTTTAGGATGGTTTGTTGCTGTGTAGGGAGATAAAAAGCACCACAATCATCCTCTTCATTTTAAACTGCTCTGGGCATAGGTGGCGTCTCGCTTTTTCGTGAGACCTTCTTAATTTAAACAATTACAGTTACCTCCCCTTAGCCTTCAGCTTATCAAGAGGTTCCTAGGTGTGCCAGGAAGTAGACGAGTGTAACGGAAAAATAAAGACAAGTAAGAGCGAGACGACGAACGAATACAGCTGACCCCCAGCTTGTTGGCTTCAAGTGAATTTGCAGGCTGCAACACGGCTTGAAGTGATCTGCAGGAAGCACAGATTCTTAACACTAGGCACAGTGTCCGCAGACTGGAATGAGCTGTAGCATGAGCCCCATGTGAGCGAGTGCATCAGGAGCTAGTGAAGATGGTCCTGAGGAAGCTAAGCGCACGGAAGCTGGCGGTATTAAGAGGAAGACGAATACACCCAGTTAGTCTCTGACAGTTAGTGTCTTACTGCAAGTTTGACCACCGTAGAACACTAATAGACGCACCACGCCGCGTCGCTGCTTCCCAATTGCCGGGAGCGCTCTGCGACATAAGGTTGCCTCTGCGGAGACGAGGAGAATAACGGAAGACTTAGGTGTTTCTCGATGCCAGAAGGATCGTGGTAATTCTTCCTAATGAGAATGCGCACTGTTCTGCCGCCAGGACGGCAAGGAACAAAGATGCGCGGCACACTGGACTGCTTGAAAATTCCCGTGGAGCTGGCTATTCGCTCTGGCCTGCAGCCAGGCTTGTCACCAAATTTTACGGTGTTTTAGGATGGCTCGACATGGGTCATTACTGACGATCAACACCTCCACTGCTTCTTAACATGCGTCTCGATGCCCAAGCAGGATTGCAGGACTTCCTCAACAGTCCTGTAGTGCAACAGGCCTAGGTTTGACTTTTATAGCAGGTCCAGTGGGACAATTATTGTGGGGTCGTGCTTTGTAATGCTGACAACGTAAGGCGTGAGTGAATATATTAGGGGAGTTCACACAGACGCATAGGTGGCATAAGTGGCCGTTGACCATGTGGGGCTCTTGGCCCATGTTTAACTCAAGACAATCCTACTTTTTTTTGCGCATTGCCTATTTGCCTGACTTCCATGAAAAGCACCGGCCATACCAGGAGAAGTGCTAAACAGCGAGAAAGAAGAATTCACAGGAATTGCCATGGAATGCAGTTGACCACGTCACCATCCGTGTTGGCTGATTTGCCGCTGCTGCGTGATATTTATCTTCTCGAGTCCCCGTGATGCTTCAATGTAGCCCAGAATGGCTACGCTGTAGATGAAATCGCTTGGGCCGTATCATCTCTTACGATGAATTTTGGCCGAGTTTGGCTATAGCGTTCGAGTGCCAGGATGATTTTCCTCATTAGTTTGTTCTACCCTAAAAAAACTATATTCAGCAATCAAAACCTGACTTACTTTATCTTCAAAACGCACGGATGAGCATGCGTACGCTTTGGTAGGGCTGTCAGATCAAGGGGCCCCGACGTGAGGGATCCCAGATCTCGGGGCCCCGCAAACATGTATCCAAACCAGGTGTTGGCAATATAAAATCTAATTGCTGCCTTCTACAAGTTTCAAAGTAGCTCTTAGAGATATTTACACCGGCTTTCAGAGGGGGCTTTAACTCCCGTTAGATTCGCCGTAGCAACCGCGGCTATGTGCTGCTGTTTCTGCGGCTGCTGCAGTTTACGCCTCACCATGACGAACTATTTAGAATGCAGATAGTCCATGCTTCCACGAGAGCTTTGAAAACCTGATTTCTTAGCTCTCATAGAGTTGACAGGACAGGAGGCGTCGCCGGTGCGGCTGCTTTTTCCTAAGCTGCATTGTTTTTGGTATAGCAGCAGCAGCAGCACTACAGGTTCCTGCAAAAGTATCAGGCCTGTTGCACAAGAGCGGGAGCTGCTGCATCTCTTGCTGTCCCAACTGTTGCCACATCGGGATAGGCAAACAGGAGGAACACGACCAGGACGCTTGGCTGCAACAGCACCAGAAGAACAAGGGATACAACGATTCTCCCGTGCTGACTTAATAGCCGAAACCCGAATAGGAATCTCTGGAGTGCATCAGAAAGCCATTGGCAGCGATTGGATCCCGTTACGGCCAGAGCGGCAGTGACACGAGCGCTTTGCAGCGGCGGCAGCAACGGGCGAAACACGGGCAGCACAAACGAGCAGACGATGCTGTTGGTGGTCCTCCTTCCGCTTGCGCTGGTTGTTTCCATAGGAGCCGCATTCTCTGGTGAGTTTTTCCCGCAGGCGCTGTCCTTGGACCCAGAATCCTCACTGTGGGGGCGTTAGGGTTGAATTCAACACTCCGCCGCAGTGGCATGAACATGTCCACTTCATTGGCTACCACGGCATTTTCCAGAAATTACGGTAGAGCTCATTGTGAAGGGCTCGAAACGGGTGTCGTGCGAGCAGACCGAGCTGTGTGTCTTCGTCGACTGAGCTTTGATGGGCAGCCCCCACAGGACCAGCGCGAGTACTCATTCCAAAGCTGCACAAATCATGCGGCCAACAGTACGACCCTGTTACCTGTTGACGTTAATGCTAAAACTGCAGCTGCTGTTGTTGTTGCTGTTTAGTTGGGATGTTTGGTGGGTGCGTAAAACTGCAGTTGCTGTCTTAACAATTTAGGTGGACCTAGAATTGTCAGGTAATAGGCCTTGGTTGGTGCTTTTCCGCTGCCTGCACTACTGCTGCCTCTGCAGCTTGCTGCTATCCGCAGCACACTGAGCTAATTAAAAGGCGTTTAGGGGCCTTGGAGGACAACAAAGAATGCAAAGTGAGGGGATGCGGTTGCTGCAGCTGCTGCTCCGACGCTAGCAGATGAAGCAGCGCCAGTACAGACTGGAAATGCTGCTGCAGGACCCGCTGTAGGTGCTAGCCCAGTCTAGTCGCCGATTAAGAGTTCTGTCTTTCTTGATGCCAGTTTGCATTGGCCTTCGCTGGTAGCTACAAATGCCACCTGCTGCTGCAGCAAGACCCAGCGGAACCGTTGCTGAGCATGATTCTTGAACTGCCGCGAACGTGGCGCGCATCAATGCGTGCTGAGTCTACGTGTTGCGGGCTGGCATTCCACCTTGCTGGTGCGTCCTGTTGCTACTGCTGGCGCAGAAGGTGTCAGAGGAAGTAATGTGCGTGCTATGCGAGCCACGGTTTGGCACGGGAGAATTCGAGAGCAAAGGCAACCCTGTCCTGTGCCCGCAGCTCTGTGAAAAGTGGTGAGGATGTAGGGCCACTAGCTGGGATTTAACGTTGTTAGGTCAGCTCTTAGAGTGGGCATAGGCTATTGGCTGTCTCACGCGCTTTAGTTGTGAACTGTACAGGTCTGCAGTTGAGAAGGCTTGTGGCTCAGGGTTCAGGTTAGAGGGCCTAGGTTTGACTTACTGGAGACTTTGTTCAGGTTTGCTGCATGTAAAGAAGCGTTTGTTTCCGCCTCCCCATCTGGCAGCTCCAGTGCTTTGACCTTCTGCGACGACAATTGCCTCATCTGCTCGCGGCTCTCTGCAAGTGGGTCTTGCTCCTGGTACATTTACTGGTTGCTGGTGTTGGTGCGGCAGCTGCTTCCCAAGCTGGTGCTTAGAATGACAGAAGACTCGTGCAGACGTCTCAGTGAAGCTCACTTTGGACTTCATGCATGTACAAACGCCGATTGTGTATACATGTACGAGCAGCAACTGCAAGCTGCAAGATGTGTTTCACCGTACACTTATGCAGGTCTACGGACGCATGCGTAGGTGTACCATAGGACTGCGCACATATCAACGGCATGTTTGCATGTACATGTGTGATTTGCCATTCACGCACATACCACAGTGGGAATGTTGTTGTTGCTCTGCTCTACCGCTTGCATGCAGCGCTGGACAATAGCCTCTCCTTTTGCCGTGGGATGGGCTACGAAGTTCTTGTGGAGGATGCATCTGACTCGTCTGAAGGCGTGAAGCAGAGAAGGCGTGCCTGTTACGGTGGTAATTTTCCTGGATTAGGGTTCAGGGCTGTCGCTTGAGAATTGACAGATGCAATCGCAGAGGAATGCTGCCTGTGACATTTTGTATTACGAAACGGAAGTCTTGAGAGCTGTCTTGGGGCTGAGCTTCTCCGTTTGAAGGACGTTGATGGTTCAGGCTAATTTTTGCACTTGCCTTGGGGCTTCTGCTTGTCGCAGGTGTGCCAACAGCTTCAGTTAGCGCCGCCCCGAAGCGGTCGGAGAGACAGGGTGGCTACGGGAGCCATCGAAGCGAGCGCGAGGCCTTTGAAAACTGGCTTTGGGGGAGCTGGTATACAGTGTATGAGTTGTTCAGTCGACCTGAGGTGTGGCTGCTGCTGCTGGTGTTTGGCTTTTTGTTGAACCAGCTGCTGCAACAGGCCCGGGAGATAGTCGCTGTTCACGAACAGGAGGAGAAGCTCGAGCGTCGGCAGCAGATCTTAGAGCGCTATAATGCTCGAGAGGACGAGGAGGAGGAAGAGTCGGTCTCGTCTGCAGAAGAAGCAGATAATGACACAGAGCCGGCGCCCCAGGGACCCGAAGAATCCCGAGACACAACAGACTCACAAGGCATGTAAGGTGCATATGACGCATGCACGACAAAACTCAATCTCTGCAGCTCCCAGTTACAACACAGGAATGCAGCTGACAAACGCGACAGCAGCAGCAGCATTGGAGCAGCGTTGGAAAGGCCCTGGAGTACGCGATGTGTACCATTTACTCTGCGTGTTACAGGTTTGCATGCATCTGCGTATGTGTTTTTTCTGATCAACGTATAAATAAATGCTTACACGTGCAAACGCGTATCTGCACATATACAGATTTCCATGCAGCGCTGCCAAACTTCCTGCCCAGAGTGGATAGGAATAGTTGGTTGTTTGGGAGCTTGCCCAGCGGAGAGCTCACTGAGTTGCCTCAGCATTCTTCTCGTTTCCATTAGCACTCTTTTGCCGTTAATTTTGTTGTAATTACTCTTGTAAGCACCAACCATTGAAAAAGATGAATATGGCAACAGCTGCACTTCCCTTCATTGTAGTTAACGTGCATGTATTCCCAGGGCTTGAATTAGTCCGTGCTCATGAACCCTTGCTTTTAAAATCTATAGAACGGCAGCCGCAGGGATTGGGGTAAGATGGTTACCGATCCCCATTAGGAGATAATGCTCATGAGTAGAACAGCATTGCAATCGTGATGCAGAAGCATTGGTACAGTGGCGGCGGGAAGCATTTAGCAGTGCTTATCACTATCAATAGTGGGGGAGTGGCATACGCCATAAATGTATATATATAGCTGTAATATACATACCGTTCAGTGTACCAATGAAACCCGATTCGAGGACATGCAGATGAATCGACGGGGAGTCGTATTGGGAATTCAACACGTAAGTCTATTAAAAGTTGAAGCTCTTACGAATCTCCCGAGAGGAGCATAATGACAACAGCCAAAAATCATGGCATACGCAGCAAAAGTCCTCAACTAGGATTAGCAATGGCGTACGTGGGAGATCAAAAAACAATTTAAAGATCACGTTTGGGGCTTCTTGTACGAGGGCCCCGCATGCAGCGCTACAGAGGTGCCTGTCGTACGAGGTTCCTTTAAAATTAATTTTGACATTCGTATTGCTGTGCAGCTGGCAATGAGGGTATTTCAAGGGACTATTTTAGTTGTGCCTGCCAAGCAGGGCCACTGTCCTTGCACCGACACGTCGCCTTGGCTGTGTAGATAGCTGCTTGTACCCTTGGAGTACTTCAGCATTTGCTTTTTTCTACTTATCTCAATTTTTTTGAGCCACTGAGGCAGAAATTTTGGGATTCGCCTTTACCGTGTCCCGGCATTTCTTCTATTCGCTTCTTGCTGCCAACGATTCGTAGCATCCGTGCTTATCCGCCTGGTTTTTGGAGTTCCCTGTAGTTAGCCCAATAGTTTGCCTGCCTTTTGGTACATGTTATTATTTGCACGCTTTTATTGAACATGCACAGAAACCATGGAACGCACGGGGGCTTCAGTGGTGGTGGCCACTGCCCTTGAAGCGGAGTAGCGGGGGCAGCAACAGCAGCATGACGCAGCGTACGTTAGTCCTATTCGGAAGCAGCGGCACAAAAGGCCTCTGCAGACGCAATGCAGAGCCCAACTGCCGCAAAAGAGAGCACAAAAGCATCTTATGTTGCAGATGATGGGGGAGGAGCTGTTGGAACACCACCTAACTTTGTTGGCCTAGCCGCCGTCCCTCTTGTGGGCTCAGCCAGTAGCGATTCTCATTATGTTGTTGACCACCCTCTATCAGCGCCTCCACGGAAGTTTCCCAAGGCTTCCTCTGTACATCGCTCCCTTTCTCTTGAAGAGCCAGGAGGAATGCATGGACCCGAAGGGACCCTTGAAAAAGCTCATGATGATCCTGACGAACTTCAAGGACAGAAGCCCCAGGAGCACCTGCACCGGCGTGGCCAGCTGCAGCAGATAGCCCTCCATGCAAGCCCTGACGGGAAAGGCAGCGATGAGGACTATGCTCTGGAGAGGCCCAATGCAGATAGTGGCAATTATGCATTTCAGGGAAAAAACCGCGCTGCAGCTGCAGGAGGTGCTACTTCAGGAAATGCGTGTGAAGCTGCATCAGCAACTGCGGTGCCAGGTTCTACATCAGCAGCTGCCGAACCGGACCTCGAAACAGTATGTCGCCAGACATTTATTTTTGCAAATTCGAAAGCGGGAATGGATATGACGGAAGAGGAGAAGGCGAAAATAGCAGCAAAAATTTTTGAGCTCTCCAGGAACTCGCCTTTCTACGCAAACGAAATGAGGTGCTTCGAAGGCCGTACCTGCAACTGCAGTTCCGCGACAGTAGAGACAGCAGTACTGCAGTATAGTTAGTTGCACTTACATTGTGGCTGACGCAGCACTTGCGCAGCAGCGACTTACGCGCATTGCTTTGCTGAAAGTACTGTAGCAGGAAGTCCTTGTGCACGTCGCGGTTGAGACGGGGCTGTTGTGGAGATGCATTATTTGCTATTTTGAGTTGCCTGAACTCTTCCTTTATGCTTATTTTTACTTCTCTTTCTTCAATCCTTGGCTGTCACTTCATCGTGCCTGCTTGTTACAGGAAGAACAAGCAGATGGAACAGCAGTTGTCGGTCCTACGTCGCCGCGTACAGCTCTTTGCGTCATCTGGTGGCAGCGCCGCTGCTTCTGCCACTGCTCGTCGAGTACTCCAACAGCTGCAGCAGCAGCAGCAGCGCGAGTCAGGTCGGGTGTATGTCCACCTGGACATGGATATGTTCTTCTGCGCCGTCGAGATGCGCGACGACCCCTCGCTGCTGTCTGTGCCCATGGCAGTGGGCTCCCTGTCTATGCTGGCCACAGCCAACTATGCCGCGCGGCGGTACGGGGTGCGGTCGGCAATGCCTGGCTTTATTGCTAAACAGCTGTGCCCGTCTCTGGTGATTGTGCGTCCCAATTTCAGCAAATACAGAGCAGCAGGGGACGCTATCAGGCGCGTGCTCGAGGCCTACGACCCCGATCTTTCCTCACACTCACTTGATGAGGCATCTTTGGATGTCACAGACTACCTCAAGTAAAGCTCATGAGCCACTGCTGCAGCTGAGGTGGCAACTGCGTGCATGAGGGACAGGACGGGAGCCTGGGAGACCCTGAGATAACAAAATTCGTGTCTGTCGTCCATTTTCTAAACCTTGGTGCCTGTGTTTAGTGCATTTTTGCTCTGGCTTCAGTTGGCCTTCCTCTGGAGCTTGTGTTTGCCTTATGACGTTCCGTAGCTGTTTCTCGTCTCTGTATTAATTATAACTATATCTCTCAAGCCTTGCCCTTAGGGCGCTCGCGGAGCTGTTTGGAGCTTTGCCGTCTCTTCTGTTCCTCTCCACACTCCTTGCCTCCCTTCGTCTTACACCTGCGCAGTCTCTTCGTTTCCTGTCACTGCTTCACAGTCACATGGTCACTGCTTTTTGCTCCCATGCTGGTATTGTTAGTGTTGTTACTGTTGCAGCAAAAGGTTTCGGTTCGCCGAGAGCGCAGACGCCTGCAGCCCAGTGGACATCACCGCGTCTCCAGAAAACACAGACAATACGTCTTCAGGAAGAAAAGCAACAGCAGCAACTACACCATCAACATCACATTCCCCCACAGCAACCACTCCGATAACCAGAGAAGCTACCAAACCATATGTTGCAGCAGCAGCAGCAGCAGCCAAAGCAGCAACCGACCGGGTGACGGCGCTGGTATCGGAGATTCGCGCCGCTGTTTCTTCTGCTACAGGGCTTAGCTGTAGCGCGGGTGCTGGAGCGAGTCGCATCGTAGCAAAGATTGCATCGGACATGAACAAGCCAAACGGCCAGAAGATAGTAGAGGCAACGGGAGCAACAACAGCAGCAGCAACGGCAGCGACGGCAGCGTTCTTGGATTCGCTCAATGTACGCAAAATACCAGGCGTTGGAAAATACAGAGAGAAAATGCTTAACGCCCTGGGCATACACACCTGTGGGGAACTCCTGCAGCACGCACCGCTACTGTTGCACTTGCTGCCCAAAATAACAGCAGTGCATCTGATACGCATGGCTCTCGGGATCGACGGGATGCCTCCGGAACTTCAGCAACAACAACAGCAGCAGCAGCAGCAGAGCGTCAGCTCGGAAGAAACGTTTGCTGCAACGAATGAGCTGCCTGTGCTGCGCCGGGTCGTCGAGCAGCTGGCATCAGCAGTGGCAGAGGAGCTGAAGGAGATGGGACAGGAGAGCGACCATGTGACCCTCAAGGTCAAGTTTGCGGACTTCTCGGTGAGAACTATCTCACACAGATTGCTGCAGCACACCGGTGATGCTGTAACAATCGCAACAGCAGCCCAAGGCTTGCTGCAATCCGTCATCCGGGAGCAGCAACTCAAGAAGCCGACAAGCGCCGGCAGCAGCGGAAGAGGTAGCGTCAAAGGCACGGCAGCATGGGTGAGGCTGCTAGGCGTGCGCTGCTCCGGCCTCAGACAGGCAAAGACACGGAACAGGGGGCTGCGTAAACTAGATGAGTTCTTCTCACAGCAGCAGCAGCAGCAGCATCAAGAACTCGCAGCAGAGGCACGCGATGCTGTAGCACACCCTAAAGAAGAGTGGTGCATCGAGGCTGAGGAACTCGACGACTTGCTTGCAGTTCTCTCTCAACACAAAAATGAGAAGGCGGCTGCAGGAGCAGCATTGCCGCCGGAGGAGGCAGGGCTTCCACCAACAGAGACAGTGCCGCATGCACAAGAATCCCAACCAGCTGCAAAATCACCAGTGGGAGCAGATTGGCCACCAGCAGCAGTATCGGGAGGCGCAGTAGCGGTCCAACTGGAAGATGCCGCAGTCAAAAAGGCTGTTACGGAGGCAGAAGCCGAGGTCGACGTTGGTGCTGTTGAGAGGACCCCAAAATCACAAAGCGAATCCGTCTGTAGGTCCGCGAGACCGCAGCAGAGCTGCAAGACCGGCGGCGGGAGCAGAAGCAGCAGCCAGCGACAAGGCGAGAAGCAGTTGCTCCTAAACGTGATTCCGCGGCAGCGGCAGCTGCAGCACGAACGCCGTCGTCTCCCTTCCCCTCCAATTCATCAGCGACTGAGGCAGAAGAAGCGTCCGAAAGTTGACCAACAGCGGCAGCAGCCGCAAGTGCTTGAACTTCTTAAGTTATCCAGGAAGCAAAGGCAGCAGCTTCCAGACCGACAAAGACAGGCTCAGCTCCAGTATCACGAGGAAAAGGAGAACCCAAAGGAATACGTGGTGGTCGAAGTAGTCAGCGATTAGGCTCAAGTGACAACAGCAACACCAGCAACGGCGGCAATACCAGCCGGCCGAATGGCAGAAGGGCAATGCCGCCCAGGGGCCTTGAGGAGGAAACAATAGGAAGCAGTTTTTTGTTTGGTTATCAGTTGGATTCGCCAACGAGTGCAGTCATTGGCCCCAAGTTACGCTGACTGTCAACCGATTTACAGCTTAAGGCTTAGATGCTACTCATTACGCTCCGGCGACCGAGTTCCGCTGGCAGCACTGCTGGAACACACGGAGTTGTTTTTGGCATTTTCGCCAGTCCCTGATCAATAAGAATCGCACCAGTCGGGCAGTGTCTCTTCGTTCGTATCTCACGGTCTTTGTGCATCTCGCTTTTGCTCCCCCTCCACAAACGTTCCCCTTTCGAGTGTTGTGAAAGGCTGGAGTGCCGCTGGCAACTCATGCACATACGGGATTAGAATGAAAACATAAAGTGTAAGGTTTGAGACGATTTCGTACGCGTTCATCTCTAGTGGGTCACACGTACGCCGTGCAGCCCACTTTCGCAGCACACGATGCTAAGCAGTCGTACGGAGAGGCAGGTAGTGGAAAGCCAAAGCATGTGGGTGAATAGACGATTTGTGATCTAGGGCGTGTGAGCAATGCCTACTTGTCTGTTTCATCCAGACAATCCTGCAAAATACCGTACTCCTTTGAACAACCTGTGTTGTCAATCTTTTCGTCCACGTCTTCTCCATAGTGAGGGTTCCCTTGGGCTATCGACGTAATTTTCCCTGTTGCTGTGCCCTCAGTGGGTTGGTTAGAAGACCCTAGAACACCGCTTTCCGACACTTCGCTGGCCTTCTGGGGTCGTACAGCAGCTGGGCATTTGGTTCCCGATGGATCCTTGCGGTGGAACAGATGCATCGTGAAGTATGAACGTAGGCAAAGTTGCGCTCGCAAGTTCAATTAAAATAATTAAACAGTACCTACTCTTAATGGGCGCCGATAATTGCACTCACCTGCATGCATTGGGAGTTCCTGGGACAGCATACGCACACTACTAGCGACGACGGCAACCACAGCCTCTCTTCCCCACAAAAGACCCTCGAAACTACACTTAAGGCAAAATTTCAACAAAGCTTCAACAATCATGAGAAGTAAACGAACAAGTCGTTCGAACACTCGATCAAGGGGGGCCACTGAGGCTTGCGTAAAGTACTCTGAAGGAACTAGAAATGGGGGCCCCAACACAAGACAAGTAAGGTGCAAGGCCTACGGAGAGTAACATGGTGTATTTCAGCGTCATTTCTTTGTCACTTTTCACCACAGTCACTGCAATGGCGGCATCTTTAAGTGCCGCCATTGCAGTGACTGTGGTGAAAAGTTACACGCCTCATGGAGACAGCCAGCAATGTACGAGACCGCTCAAGCAGTTGGAGATGCCTACGACCTTCAGTTACGCTTGGCATACAATCTATATAGAAGAGTTGCTACATAAGTTCTAAGGTGTATGGTGCAGGCCCCTTGTTTAGGGCGTAGGTTTCAGATTTGAGGGCCACGAACCACTGCACACGTGGAAGTGTGGCAACCTTTACGGGATGTGTGAAGTTTGGCACCAGACGAAGAAGGTATCGGACTTGAGTTAAATGATGCGAAATGGTTCTTTGTTATTCGCGCGGGGTCCTTCTCGTGGTGTGGTTTCCTTTTCTGCTACTACTGCTGTTGTTCCCGGCTCTAAGCATCATTCTTAGGGACACCAGAGGAGGCAGAGGTTCGACACCCCAGGAAAGCCTTTTATTTCTCAATGGTTTAATGGCTGGAAGCGTGCCAAAGAGGCCAGCAGGAGCGGATTGTTGGATGCTGCATCCGTTTCCCGTGTCGCATGCACGTCCGTGGAGCGTGTCTTTGGGCTCTGACGGCTCACGCAACGCTACCAATTGTAATAGCATAGATAGGGGTCACTGCAACAGTCGGATAGCTAATTCAGATTCCTCACCATCGAAAACACTGTTGCCAAATACTCGTCAGGAAGCCCCCTGCCTTCTGCTGGGTGGTGGCCTCTCCCTTAACCCGGCGCTCGTCTTCGCTCTTGCAGCTCGTCGCCTTCTGAAGCAGCCATTGGAAAAACTGACTCAGGGTGATTCGGGTCCAAGAGCTGAAGCAAGAGAAGCAGCCGCTGCAGCTGCTATTGTATGTACACCTGTAACTGTAGAGGGTGGCAGTGGCGGCGACGGTTCCATTGCCTTCCTTCGCCTCAAGGCAGCGCCACGCAGCGGCGCTGCAGGGGGTTGCGGTGGGCGAGGCGGATGTGTGCTGCTGCGGGCTGTGGGGCCCCTTGATGAATCCTCAGGGGGCCTGCGGCGTTTCGCATCACTGCTGGAGAGCGGATGCTGGCGTGCGGCTTCAGGGGCGACAGGAGCAGGGCAAGGGAAGACGGGGGTGTGTAGGACTTGCTGCAATATGCATATCTCTGCACCTGCTGCCACAGATCGTACTTATGGTTCTGCTGCTACTGATAATGCTTGGTGCATGGGCCTGATGCCTTCCAGCTTTGCTGCCTACACGGAACTGTTGCTGCCGCAGGCATAGGAGGAGCGAAAACGAAGACGGAGCTCAACAGTTGGTGTTTGTGGTATTTCCGTCTCAGGCGAGTGGCTCTGATCTGCTGCTGGGACTCCCTCCAAATGCTTTGGTCGTAGACGTCTCCCCTCTGCAGACGCTTGCTGCTGTTGCGATGCGGCGTTTGCTGCATCAGCAGCAGAGCGACCACGAGATCATTGAAGCAGAACAGTTAAAGCAGGAGCATCGACAGCTGCAAGAGGAACAACAATCGCGCCCTCTTTGCTGCACCTACTTTGCAGCTCCAGGGGAAACCCTCGTAGCCGCCCGCGGCGGGTCCGGGGGGCGTGGCAACTCCGCCTTTGTTTCTAACAAGTGAGCTCCACGTAGCCTTTTTTGATGACGTAAATGGCATCACTGAGAGCAGTGTAGGTGGTGCAAACTTGGCTGCTCACTCACACGGTTGCTGCCAGTGCAGTTGCTATATATAGCATGGTCCTGCTATTTTTTGCGGGCGTTGTAGCAATAGGCATCCCTTACTAGGCGAAACAGGGTCTCCTGGAGAAAAACGAAAACTACTGGTGATGCACGACTTTGCAGACTTCATTGTCGTAGGTCGCATGCAAAGTGGCAAATCCACGCTGCTGAGAGCCCTCACTTCAGCAGCAACTGACACTGCTCCAGCAGAAGCGATAGATTCTGTGGGTGCGGCTACTGATGCACCCGTTGCCGTTGGTGAGACAGTTGGCAGTAACTCCATCGCTGTCACTGCTGAGCAAGGTGAACAAGTCTTGCTAGATGAAGTAACAATGCAGCAGCAGCAACAACGGCAGTTACAGTGGCTATCAGCTGGGATCCCAGATGATGTGTGGCTACCAACTACCGAACCAGCTATCTGCGTAGTTCCTGCACCTTCAGAACAAATGGTAGGGGTAAAATGCGGCACACATATCCAGCAGCAGCAGCAGCAAGGCAAACGAGGCCTGGGTGATGCCTTACAGCAGGCTATAGCGCTCGCCTCAGCGGCACCAGTTGTGGCCCTCGACACACCAGGGCTACTAACACCGGCAGTTTCCTCAGACTCAGAACAAGCAGCGACATACTCACAGAGCAGATGGCTTCCTGCAGCAGGGCAACAGGACGATCCCCTCAAGGGTTTGAGTGCCGCCACCGCCGTCTTACTTGTTATCGATGGATCCGTTCCCGTGAGAGCTGCCACTCGTATCTCTGTTAAGCAGCAGTGGCAAGACCATTGCCTTCTCAGCTGAGGCAGCGCAGCCAGTAGAGCTGAGTTCGCGGAGGCAGCAAATGCTTAACATCCAAACAGATGCTGTGAGGGCTGTTGCTTTAGAATCCTGCAGGGGAGTTTATGACGCTCCACCAGGAGATGCTTCAGGCTAACCCCCAGCTATCAGAGCTACCAGTAATCCTTGTTCTTAACAAGATAGACCTGCGACGGCAAGAACAGCAAGAGCAAGGCCCATCGCATGCTGCAGAGCTGGTAGAGAGCGTGAGAAAGCAGACAGGAATTAAAGAGGTGTACGCTGTGTCGGGTGAGTCATTGCTTTTTCATTGCTTCTGCTTTTATTTGCTGTAGTGGCGTATCATTCGTTCCGCTGAAATGCATTGCTACTGGCGTAAGGCGACAAGCAGCTCGCTTGCAGCACTTGATCGCCTCTGGCATGCAACATGCAACATGAGCGCCTTGTTACCCTGAAGACCTACTCTCTGTGCTGCTGGTTGCAGCACTACGAGGCGACGGTTGTCGTGATCTTCTGGAAGTGCTTCGAAGGATTGCAGGCTTAGCAACTATCAGTCCAAAGCAGCAGCAGCAGCTGCTGTTGCACTTACAGCAGCAGCAGGAACAGCCGCAGCAAGAGCAACAACAGCAGCAACACAAGCAGATCGACCCAGCTGCTTATCACCTGGCGTTTTTCGCCGTCTACTCTGCAGCTGCTGCAGCGGCGCGTCGAAATATGTTGCTGTTTTCTGTCCGCGAGCTGCAGCAGCAACAGCAGAACCCAGGAGCAGATTTGGCGCAGCGTCCGGCGCCAGCCCCACCCCAACGCGTATCCAGCATCAGCAGCAAGAAGCACGTGTACCCCTGCTTTCCTGTCCTAGATGATCCTTACAAGTGGGCCCTCGTGGAGCTTGAGGGACACGGAACTCTGCAACGACTGTTGCAGAGCCGAGAGGTGCTGCATGCTTCCCCAGACTTTGCGGGTGAAGACAGCATCAGTGCGCGGTCATCACTGGCTGAATAGGCATCAGCTCCACAATCGGTAGCAAGTTGCTTCGCATCAGCAGTTACCTGTGCTTCCTGAATAATCTAGACTGCCTGTTTGCAAGGCAACAACATTTCATATTACGAAAGGCACTGCAACAGCTCCAAAAGACCTGTCCCCGCTCGCATGTACAGTGTCGCCCCGAATTCTGTGTTGCGCAGGCAATCGGCGATGTTTCGAACTAAGGGGACCCCTTGTGTCACTGTTAACTGAACCTGTGAAGTTCAGCAGCGAAGCAGCGAAGCTGCGGCTGTACAGACAACTCAACGCCCTTGGCATCATAGAAGTACGGTTATCCTAGCTCAGGGCGTTTGGATGAGGTACTGCGCAGCAGCAGTCGTAGAGCCGTGCCATGTCTCCCTATAATAATCTGCTCTTGTGTATGCAGCGAGCGTACACTGACGTGGGAGCTAACGTTGGCGACTACCTTCTAGTTGGCCCGGTGTTGCTGCAGTTGCTCCCTTTACTGCGGCATTCCAGAGGTCGGAAGAGAGACTACCATCATAAATTTTGGTGCGGAGATACGCTGGATATATTCAAGAAAGATGGAATTCCAATTAATGTACGTTTCACGAAAACGGTTCTTGAAACAGCGGAGGGTAGTTCTTTGTTGCATTCTGGACGTTGGCCGAGGCATGTGGCTCCTTTCTGCTGCCACGTTATGGTGTCATCCACACTTCAGCATTCTTTTTTAGTCAGTTTTCGCTACGGTGCGAATCTCAGGACAGGCTTGAACCCGCGTCTGTTGCTACAGCCACTAGAGCTGGTGCTGCTGCAGAGCGCGAAATTAAAGATCTATGTCATTTTCAAGATGCTGCGTCGCTCAGCCCAAGTGTGCGACCGTATGCCTTCACTGCCCGCTTCATGCACAGCAGCAAGCGCTGGCGCATCTGTCAAACAAGCACACTTCAGTGACACAGAAATATAAACTGACGTTTAGAAGAAGTTAAGGGAGCTGGAAATTCAGCAAATTTAGGCAGCGGAGAGGACTAGGAATCTGCTGGCGAGATGCATCTGCTTTTTGCTGCAGATATAGCGCAACTGACCCTAATGCCGTCCACAGACGCCGTCGCTTGCGTCGTAGGATCCCTCAAGCAGCTCGCCCCTGAGCAGTAGCAGCATTTGGCCAAGCGGGTGATGTTCTCTCGTCACTACACTTCAACGGAAAATCCTGGACACTTTGTTGGAATCAGTCGCAAACTTCAAGAGTTATGTGCCCCGTAAAATCAAGTTCATCAATTAATCAGCCTGTTCGCCATGAGCGCCCATACATAGAACAAGTTCTCGCCAGTTTGGAACTGTCAAAAATTCTTTGTTTCCTCTCCGGTTGCTGCACCAGTGGAGGGGGAGCCGGGCCAGCAGCCGCTATATGTAAGCTGCTGCCAGACGCAACGAAAGAGGAGTCACGCGATTGTAACTAGCATGCTAATTGCTAGCAGGCACTATGCGGGGAGCCAGCACGATTCAGTGGCAGCATCCAAATGACGGAGGCAAAGTTTTGTTCTCCATGCTGCGACGCTGCTTTTCGTGTGTCAAGTGTAGCTGGACAATGGAGACACTGCAGGCAGTAGAATTAGGAGCTACTTACGGTGTTTTTTTTAGTTTCATGTGGAAGCACAGCTTGAGGTGTAAGGATATGAATTCTGACGGAGTGGATCTAACAGTCCTTTTTCAGTCTTACTGAGTAGACACTCAAACTATTCGTACCTTTATGTGCGCCAACTGCATTTTCACATAGGATACATACTTGGATTGTACTTGCAGTTCGTGATTTTGGACAGCTGTAGTACGTTGTAACCCAGTTGTGGTGTGTTTCTTAATGCCAAAACTGCATGATGTGGCCTTTGTTACAGAGCGATAGTGGTGTATGCGAGCGGCTTCTGCAACGTAGATGATGCGCGAAGACGTGAAAGCTATCATGGTTGAGTTATGCTCGTGCTGATATTTTTACTATGCAGACATAAGAAGCAAATACAATGAGGGGCATTTGCTGCTCATACTATTCCGGTGTAAATTATTTATACTTCGAGGTAGTGGTCTCTCTGGGAGGCGAAAGAGCTGCTGGCCGCACTTGCTTTTGATTTTGGCTCTAACCATGTCTCTGTGTTTTCGTTCCGCCCAGTTTTCAATTTTTTATCGCCTTTCAATCCTCCCTAACCTGCAGCAGCGCTCATGTTTTGGGGTCCATGCTTCGCATTCCCAGCTTTCTGGCACTCAAAAGTCGGCCACATTTGCCCCGTGTTGTCACGAGCCTTCCTGAAGCCTTAACCGTGCACGTGACTCCGGCGTTTATCGAGCCCTTCCATGCTTCTTTGAAAGAAGTTTGCCAAATGCGCAGACAGTCTTGAAGAATGAAACCAACGGAGTGACGCTGCACGTGACAGGCCACACATTTTGCTTTATGCTGCGATCGTTTTTTGTCTTTTACAGGTTATTCCTCGTGAATAGTTGTGGAGCTTCGGTAACCCCATTGGCAGTCATTGTACCTTGGCACCTGGCTTCCATGGCGCCCAGCGCCTTGTATGAGATGCTGAGTGTTGAATGAGTGTAATCGACAGAAAAACTAATGCTAAACTCTTCGATGCGTCCAGAGCTGTAGCTCGCCTACTTTAGCATGATGCTTTTCCTGGCAACAACTGCGTGCTGGTTGAGCGATGCTGGCTGCCGTGTTGATGCGCGTGACTTCAGCACAACTGGCTGCTTCGAATAGTGGCAAGTTTTGTTTACTTAGCCAAAGTGCAAGCAGATGTTAATCTGTTCACTTAGCCAAAAGATAGCATCTTCTTGCACTCGCGTATCTACAGTAACCAATCTAGCGCACTGAAGTGCATAATGCCTACGTGCAGTGTGCCTCTGCTGTTCTTGAGGAGAATGCAGATGTCCATGAATGCCTCACTGCGAAAGGATTCCATCATGGGTTTTCCGTGCCACGCTGCTTGTCCCTGGCAAGCTGTCATCCTTTCAAGAAATATCGATGCAAGATAATGGGCTTTTGAACTCTTTTTGCGTAGAACAGAGTGAGGCCCAGACATTCAGCTCGCTTCCGCTAAAAAGTCATCGTACTTCAGGTTGCTTTAACGATGAGCATTGGCAGGAGATTGTGCCTCCTCACTACTGACAGCTTGTTGGGATAGAGTACAAAAATACAATTTGCTCTGAGGCGCCGCCTTATTCAAGAGTCTACTGGCCGGTAATTGTTTTGCTTGTTGATCGAGTAGAGACCGAATTCGCAGACCTTCCCGTAGTGCAGTTAGTAAATCTCGCGTGCAAAACTGTGGTGCCAACATGAAAAAGAAGCCCACAGGGTCATCGCCGCGCGAAATTCCACTTAAGAGAAAATGAAAAGGCCCGAGGAAGCTTCCATGCCCAGCAAGAAGAGTTTGATTTTCTTGAGAGCAGTGCAGGCCAGGAGGAGTGTCAATGCAAGGATTCGCAAAGAGCGGAGGCGCAGTTCTGGTAATCTGTATGCAAGCTTTAATTAACAGGTTAACCATAGAGGCATAGAATTATTTTTCTGGGACTGCTATGAAAGCATCTGGTCATTGCTGGCAGATATTGTTTGTGAACAAGGCGCCCACTTAACTAGCCTTCCACCGAGTTGCCTCTACGGAATATATTCCAGGAGCAGGATATTCCGACTTAACTTTTTGGTCTCAGTGGATGAGCTGCAAAAGGCGATGCTGTAGGTATCACTGAACTTCCGTTTCTAGAGGGAATGCCGGGCTTTTTTTTCGCCGGTAGTGGTGCACCACATTTATGAATAAAACGGAAGCCTGAAAACACTGTGCTTCCCAGAACCACAATTTCAGGTGCCCCACTACTAGAGCGGATTGTTTCTACTTTTCTCTGAAAATTCATGCACAAGATTTACTCCGATTTACTCCGCACGTTGTTGACCTCAACGTGTTGAACCAACCAAGCCAAGTATCAGAGCGTTGACCACTGCGAAGCTAGTCAACTCGGCCTCGGCAAAAACAAATAAATGTGTAGAGAGGTGCTTCGAAATGTGGACGCAGACCCTTTCTTACGTGGCGTGCCTGCAAGGAAATAGAGTGAACCCCTGCGCGTCAACAACAAACTCACTAACTTTTCATGAGCGCTAACCAAACTAATTTACCCACTGAAGACCGCTGCAGGCGCAAATAGTTGCCACAATCTGGCGTGAGAAATTCTGGAAACGGAGGTTTTTCACTGCATACGAAAAAGGCGGGTTCAGTGTGGCCAGGACCATTCCAGTGGCTCAGTGCGGCCAGAGAAAGTGCCTCTCATATACGGAAACTCCAAACAATACATAGTCGTTTGGAAACGAAATATGTAGCGAGAAAAACTGAATGTGCCATCGACCGACTAAATCCCAGCACTCCTTAGCAGACGGGTTCCTAGTCGCACCAGCCCATGTGGGGTTGCGAACCCGCTACAGGGATTCTACCGACCCTATATTCTGAGCAATTGTGCATTTTGTGTAAATTTGAGGTTATAGTGACTCGCGTGTTTTTCGCGTTCATTTCTGGAGCAATCCGCATTGTCAGCATCTTCTCAGAATTCCAACCGGCTCAGGAGCTGATGATTAGTAATGTCCCAGTTCCACCCTGAATATTTGGCGCATTCAGCAAGCATGCTGTTGCAGTGTAATGGCATAATTTGACCATTTCTTTCCCTCACTGTATCCTTTTCCTCACAACACTCCGCATGTGCGTACCGAGATTGTCAGGCCTGCAGACGACTCACCCGGTTACTTCATTCAGATTTTTGAGAAAACAATGCCCATTCTCTCTCGAGTGCAAGTTTAAGGCTCTGCAGGACCTCACGCCACGCACTTGCAGTCTTCAGTAGCAGTTGCGTACTCTTCGCGAGTAATCTGCGCTGCAAAGTAGTTACGGGTGCAATGGAATCACTGTCAAGCCGCGTTGGCTTGGAGGAAACTAGCGCATCTTCACCTCCTTCAGCTTCATGGCCTGCCGAATGCACGTTTAGTAACGCTGCTGTCACGTATGAGGCTTCTCCTCCCTCGTTGGATACTGGCAAACACAATGAAAGACATCAAAGTAGCTCCACTGCTAGGAGCGCTTGCCTACAGTGCATACCTTGCGATGATCATGGAACCCAGATGAAGCCAAGTATATCTGGTGTTGCTTGCGGTAAACCCACGCTGCCTGCCCCAGAAGTGGTGGGCCACGATGCAGCGCTTCCAACAGTAGGCCCACAGGGAGGAGGCCTGGGGACTGACGTGTCAACTGAATACGTGGTGGCGCTGCAGGATGCGGGTCAATTTAATATGTGGGAGCCGGTCCTCCGCAAAGTGCTTCCATCTCAGGAGCACTCCCTCTTGCTGGGCCAGATCTGCTTCGATGTGACAGATGGGGACCAGCGGGGCTCTTGGTTGCTACCGGAAGAGCTACTGGCTGAGTGGATCGCATCGGCTGGTGAGGATCACGAGGACAGACAAATCTTCACTAACACGCCGGTCAGTGAGGAAGAACAGGACGCCATAGAACAGGTCCTCTTGCAGCTTCTGGAATCACAGGAAGAGGATGTCGAGAACACAGCAAGTCGAGATCCCAGCACGATTTTGGGGGTACAACCAGTCTGGTTGGAACAACTCGTGCTGAGATACCTGTACAGCTGTTCTTTTGA
>NW_013654474.1:0-22364 GCF_000499385.1 Eimeria necatrix
TGCAGCAGCCACCACTCTCCATGACATTTCGCAGCTCATGCAGCTGGCAGCTCGAACGTCTTCTGAAAACGCAGACGCTAAACAACGCCCTAAGGTTCTCACGTTGCTCCCCAAGTATCACCGCAAGACATCGCTGACACATACTCTCTGCTCGCCACAATTAATAGCAAACACGGGAAAAGAAACAATCCGGTTCAGATCATCGCAAGAACCAGCGCGGGAATGCTCGACATTTTCGATACAATGCTAGCTCTCGCCGATTTGCATGGAAGTAGCGCAGTTGTTCCAGCGTGCAGAAGTGCAACAGAGCTGCAGCAAAACGATTCCGTTCTTCGAGACACGGCAAGCAGTCTTCCGTAACATCTGCGCGCACCATCGCCGTATGCGGAACATTTGGCAGTTCAGGCAATGCTCGGAGAAGTTTGCAGCAAGCACAACACTTGAGGTCGTTTGTAGAAACGGGGGTGTATCGCAAGAACCAGCGCGGGAATGCTCGACATTTTCGATACAATGCAAGCTCTCGCCGATTTGCATGGAAGTAGCGCAGTTGTTCCAGCGAGCAGAAGTGCAACAGAGCTGCAGCGAAGCGATGCCGTTCTTCGAGACACGGCAAGCAGTCTTCCGTAACATCTGTGCGCACCATAGCCGTATGCGGAACATTTGGCAGTTCAGGCAATGCTCGGAGGAGTTTGCAGCAAGCACAAAACTTGAGGTCGTTTGTAGAAACGGATGTGTATTTGGTGTAACCTAGTGGCATATGAGAAACTTATAGACCGATTTTTGTATGTGTTATCGCATTCTAACTTCTGAGCTGAAATACCGATAAGAATGGGGAATCTGAAAACGTACTGAATGCATGGAGCACCTGAGTGAAGCCAGATGCGCATAGGCGCTGTGGATGGAAAGAGTCAAACTTATGGGGACGTATAATCGTCGCTTTGTTAGTCATAAAACAGAATGCTTGTGATAGCGTCTACCTTCTCGGCATGTTCAAAGCTTCGCACATTCGTTGGCGGTGATGTTATTCAGTGATACACGCCTAAAGTCCTGACTTCATTCACAGCGCGAAATACAGCTTTCCGCTAAGTATTACTAGATCTCACTATCTGGTTGTGTAGCATTGGAGGTTAAACCCGAATTTTCTTCGAGGTAGATTTTGTGGAGTCGATCGGATAACGAAAGCCTGTGCCGCCGCTTTTCCGTGGCGTACAGGAGCAGCAAAGTAGCGGAAATAAAAATTATTTGCCGCAGCTCTGGTGTAATGCGCCACAAGTCTTCGCCGCAGTGCGGCATGATACTGTGAGCTGGAAAGCCCAGGAAATGAATGTCAAGCAAACGCAAAACTGTTGTTTTGACATCTTGTGACAATATGAGTACCTCGAGTACAAATAAAAATATGAATGCATGCGAACTCAGCGTTGTTCGCTTCCCAGTGGCGCCGCCTCTCCAGTGTAAATGCATGGCTTACAAATCGGTTCAGTTCTTGTTTCGATATCCAATAAAGCGCCATTCATGCTAAAGACTCGTAGACTGGCTACGGAAATTAAGATTTAATTCTAGCTGTCGAACTGATACAACCATGGGGATGCGCCATCATACAAATGTATAAAAGCATGCCGCGTCTGAGCGTAGCCAGAGATGCATGCCTGCCGACGATAGAAAGATTGACACTTCACGTTTTTGTAGAGTCCTGGGAGTTACTTGACGTATTGAAGCGATCATAAACGGATGCGCCAGAATCTGTAAGACGGGAAAGGCATGTCAAGTATAGAACATGACACAAGGGCCATTAACCAACTGTCAGACAAGAGAAATGGTGGCTTGATGTGCCTTGAGGGAAATGCAAAGTCAGGCTATGCTCAGGTCAGGCTTATTGCTAAACTTACATACTTCTCAATAGCCAGCTTGTTGGACGGAACATTCAAAACGCCCTCCCAAAACGGCGCCTTGGAAAACGAGGAAACGCCTTTAATCATTGTCTTGAAGGCATCCTCACACAATCGCTCGGAAAAAGAAAGGCATGCAAACGTACGCTCTGTATTTTGGAAAGGGTCCTCCATCCTGAGTATTTGGCAATTTTCAGCGCGTACGGCTATATGTCTTGTAAAGTCCACTTAAGGCTTGATGCAACACCGTGATGGAATACTACCATTTTGGGGTTCTTTCAGGCTTGACCGCATACTTGTTGGTTTTGATGCCCTTCAGTGGTAGGCACCTGAGGTACTGACGTCATTCATACTGCGACGTGGTTCGTTTCGTTTAACATTGTTTGGCCTCACAACCTGGTTGTGCATTGTTGAATGTCAAACCCCAACAACATGGGAATAAGACGAACTAAATGCTGTAGTGTTGTCGTGCTACGCGCTATGCTACAATAACATCTATGAGGCGATATAAAGCAAAATGGATTCGCCACAGTGCTCCAAAACTTCTTGGAGTTGGGAAGCGTTGAATACTACTATCAGAGTGAAATCGAAGCCACGATGCTGATGTTTTCCGCGTTCGGATGTGCAGAAGTAATCAATTCAGTGAAATTGCCGTACCAACGCGTAGGCAAATGCCTTGGGCACCGAAAGAATCATTGTATGATGAGAGACACACTAACTAATGAATGCCTCAAAATATCTCATCAAATGCTTGGACCATGAGGGCAAATATCTGCGATATCCAACGACAGCCATGCGAGCAGCTGCACCTTCTCTATATGTAGTGCATACTGACAGTTTTGGCACGCAAAAGAGCACATTAAATAAGAAGGCAAGTGAATATCAGCCATTTGCACACAAGAGAGCTGCAATTTTGATGTACCTCGAGACCACCTCAAGGTCAGCGGGATCAGTTCCACCTGTTTTATGTAATTTACTTCCTGTTTTTATCAAACAGACTCGCTCCGGAATTATCCTCCACAGATTAAACTGTTGTCTGCATGCTTGCTCATAAGATTTGTAACACTAAGGCATCCTAACGGGCTTGTTGCGAAGGTTTTGGGCAGCGATGAACTTGGAAAAATTACACAAGAGCGACTGACAAAGAAGAGGCAAGGTATACGGACTCTCTGGGAATCGAATATGGCTTTTGAGCGCAGGTCTACTGAAAACAGGTGCGTTCCAGTGACTTTTGTTTATATCCAGAGTTCATCTAAAACCGCCGCAACTCATGAACAATGACAGAGCATAATCAAACGTATGCTGTCATTGAAAGAAGAGGCCGAAGCCCACGGACTGAAGAGCACGCGGCTTTCAAGTTAGCAGGAAGCACCAGATAAAGGAAAGCGATTTTCTCCTCGAGCGATACATCCAGTGTTTGCTGCAGTCAAAATTCATTACCCTTCAGAAATTACTCCATAAACAAAGATTCAATTTGTGTGGCAGTCCTGCGAATGAGAGCAAGATTGTTCTTGACTGTGTTTCAAGACAAATGATACTGCAGCTACGTTTCGTGCATATCGATATTTGCCGCCCTCTCCACTGGCACGCTTTCAGACCCCTTATGCACACTCCCTGTTTTTAATCGAGTCACAATTCACGTAATCTGCGTTCGTAAACTTTAGGGAGCTGTTACCACCCCGAAGTGTTGAGCTTTACAATTCTTGATGCTGATACGTGCTGCCACACAGGGAAGGGGATATCCAGAACTGCCTGTTTCAAGGTGGCAGGTGGACATAGATGCTTGAAGCCGAAAACAAGAAGCCGAGGCGTTTCTTTTTCCTCAATGTATCTTGGCACGTCACAATTTCGCATGCCAAGCAATTCATATATCTGTGTCTCCAGTCTCCAGGACGTACGTAGCAAAGCAGGCTAAGCTGCTAGCGAAACCAGTATTGACAAGCAGAACACTCTGGAATCACCAATTATTGCTCAAATCTGATTCGCAGGGCTCACATACTAAAAAGAGTTATGGGCAACTAACAGTAATTTGTTTTTGGAGCATTTGTGTGTCACAAATCAACCTGCCAAATTTTGTAACACACGTTAGTTCGAATCTTACTTGTAAGCAAACAGACAACAACGTTTGCATGTGAAATGTTGTTATCTCGGCAAACATTTTAGTTAAGGCTTGGTGCGTTCTTGTGGGGATAAAATTTGCCCGTTTCACGCAAAACGCTAAGTCATGAACGCAATACACAAAAGGCGAAGCTGAGCTACATGATTATAAATAATAGCAATAGCAAATCGATTTCCTCCAGCGGTTTTGCGCAGTTGGCATATCCCAGATTGAAACTAATATCGGCGAGCCACCTACTCAAGTGGCCTTGTAATCCCAAATTTCGCACTGCCAAGTAAACCCGAATTTTGCACCTTTTGCAGTAAGTTGTCGTACTTCCTGGAAACGTGCACACGCACAGCCTTAAGTGTCTAAAAAGAGACAGTACGAAATGTGATCTTTGCACCAAGAGGTTGTGAATTCAAACAGGATGCCACGATTTGAAAGCTTTGATGCAAATTAGCTTCACAATACGCACATCCTAAACAATCAAATGTGAGGTACTGCAGCTGTCAAAATTATTTAGTGCGCCTGAACGCAACCTTCGACGCTGTTGCGAATCTTCGTTTCGAGAGACGCTCTCGGTTTACTCTGAATCATTCCATTGCTATTTTGCGTAGCATGTCCACAGCTGTGAGGAGTCTTACGAGCTGATTCAGCGGTTGCCGATTTTTGATTTGTAACTTGCTGCATACAAGATTAGCTCCCTTGTTTTAATTCACCAGCAATTAAAGACATTGACATAGGAGCTCCGTCCGGAGCTCCGGACGCAGAACTGCCTAAAAGGATTTTCCGTGCCGTCGATTCTTGATTATTAGCGCCGTAAACAGTAAAATGTATCCTGCCAGGCCTTAGCTGGGCAACCCCTGGAGGACAAATGGCGTCTTCCGAATGGTAAACGCCTCAGGCTTATCGCAATAGGTACAGTTCAAACTTCGTGCTCAAAAGCATCTACTTACAAGCTGGCTCGTACAGGGTAACGTTAATGTATCTTTTTTAGGACTTTTTTCAAACACCGATTTTCTTCTCAAGCCGACATCACTTGCAAGATCAGCAACAATCTAAGCAAAGACGGTATAGGCCTTGGCATGCAGATAGACAACACAGCATCCGGCTATTTCTCACGCGGCGCACTTCCTGCAAGATCGGGAGACAACTATTCTCGAATATGCACCTCCACATTGAAGAACCTTTCGCCACCAAGGTAGGCATTGTGAGCCACAACGCTTCAGTAAGCCTCTTATATGCTCATTGTACAATCCTCGGAAGCAAACTGGCTCCAAACATACTTTCTGTGCCTCCAGTGGCCTTTGTCGTAAGCCTTGTTCGGTGCATTTCAAGGAAAATTAGTAATTATCTGCTCTTGCTCGCCGATGCCACAGCTTGTACGCTTCGACATTTTTCCCGTTTATAAAAAGTTATAGTGACATCGTCAAGCTTTCTAAGAAGCCGATGATTTACCACAGCTACCAGTGGAGCTTAAGGCACTTGCAGTTCTTTGCGACGTGACCTTCATGGAATGCCAAGAAGTGATACTGTTCAATAGTGTTATTGCTATGAGAGTGTGTATTGTCGATAATACAGAAGTTCTAATACTTTGTGAATTTGTTGTCATCATGACTGGCCTATACTTCAGTAGGCTACAAGCGAGCAGCCTGTAAGGAGGACAACACGACAGTAATAACCACGTTTTATGCAGCTCACCAGCTACTGTTTGGCTGGCGATGGATTGTGTCCGAGGTACACAAGGACGCAAAAATGAATGATGCGTTATCTTGCTGGGAAAGCTTTATTGCTCCATAAGGACGGCTGGTTGTATGTGATCGTTTTCGCCTAGTCTGCATCATATGAAAGGCACAGCGGCTTCTTTCTGTTCTGTCTGGCGTTGTCAGCCTTATACCTTAATGCAGCTTGCACTAAAGTATAGGGCTGACAACGCCAGTCAAGCCGCGATGTGTTAAGCAAATTGTGAGGTGACAATGTGCTATATACTGGCTGCTTACCAAGAACCACAAAGAAAAATGCTAACATCATTTTACGCTGCAGTAAATACTGGAAAAAGAATGTATTGCTGGCATAAGGAGCAGAGCCAGCGCCTGTATGAGCTGCCACCTGGGCAGCATTTTAAATTTTAAGCTGACAATGGCTGATTTCTGGCTGCGAAGTGGGATCTGCTGCAGAGTCTGCTTTTTTATACGTTGAACATCTCACAGCTTAGAGTTTTCCTGAGAAGAGATGTGGCAGCTACAGCATAATATGCCGCACGAGCCAGAATATTACAGAAAAACGCGCTGTCCATCGATAAACAATGCGCCAAACGCTTGCCTATGTCTCCAAAAGAAATGATTTGGCCAAATAGCTCCCGCAATCCACTGAATGCTTCTGAAAGCTGGTAGCGAAAGTCATGCAGCGTGTCCCTTAGACTAACCAAGAACTCGAGAACAAACAGACGTCTTACGAACTGCACCAACCAGATTTAATGAATGCTGCAATCGCATAATCTAAACGGGCGATAGGACTTCGCTTTCGTAAGTCGGCGCTACCTTCCGACGCACTTCCTGCATATCGAAAATGCAATTCGTTCAAGAAAAAACCCAGCTTATAAATGATCTGTTGTGCACCTTTTCCGCTTTACATCGCCTGCCTAGCATCCACAGCATATACCACACGCAAACACTAGTGATATGAAATGAGCGGAAATGAGGCAAAATCATATTCTGCAGCTTCATATTGAGAACGTAGCAGATCTACAGCTGCTTGAATGACCTACATGCAATCAGTCAATTAGTGAAATCCCACGTGTTTACGACTCTGAAACTGCTTGAAGACTCGCAAAAACGCTGCAAGATGAAACTATAATATATTGCTTCACAGAGCATACAAACTGTTGCATAATACCAGGCTTTTGTCTTCAATCTTGCATCCACATCCTGTGAGCCAAACAGCGCGCCAACAAGTTGCTTGTCTTCTGCTAAGCAGCCCGCTTGAAGAGAAGATATTCGGATGAGCTGCGTCATTAGTCAGTGCAAGAGTCCAAGCCTCTGAGCTATTGTTTAAAATGAAGCGGGGTGCTGGGAAAGCTGGGTAGCAAGCGAAGTATGCGATTTCAGTGCCTGCATTCTGCACAATAAAAGTTGGAGGCTGTGTAAGCCAATATCAGCAGCCGGCATGGGAAGTGCTCTTTTTACTAGCTTGGCTCCAGTGTATTGCATTAAAAATTCATTGCAAGCCATTAGCAGCCCACGGAATACGGAATACGCCGTCAGTGTTCAGCGCACTAACCTAATATTTAGGAAAAGCTCTGCTCACGCCCTGTAGATTACAAAATATCCACAATATACGGCTAAGGCTTTTCCTTTAAATATTTCGTAGGCATAAGTTGGTGGCCTGTTCGCTTCTGCGGCAATCCTGACACCCAATGACCCGTATGTAATAGAATGCAAGAATGAAAGGAGTAGAACTCGAAGCTTGTTGCACAACCTGATAATGCTAAACAGTCAGTCTCACGGATAAAAAGCCAGCATCGCAATATTTTCTTCTACGTCCAAAAGTACCAATAATCTCTGTATATCTCGGATCATATACTAAAGCCCTAACTGCTGTTTGGGGACTTTGGCTCGAACAACAAGCTTGGCTTGTTTCTTACCCAAAGTACTCTTCGTTCACGGATCTAGTTTGTGAATGTAAGCTAGACTATTCATGGAAACTTCTTTCTTCTCGTATCAAGCGGTAAATGGAATGCCATAGAGCTGCAGGGTTGCGAGAAGCTTCATTACTCGACGAATGATTCGAGTGCCACACCCACGCTATGCAAAACTATGATACTGCGTAGAATTTGTTCGTATCCCTTTATTGTGCTGAAATAAAGTCGTTCTGGAGTTTGCATGCAAAGCCAAAAAAATGAAGGCCATACTAGGAAGAAGCTGCATCAGTAAGGACAGCAGTACGTAGTTCATAAATAGGTTCGCATTGTCGAAGCAACATATACTGCAGTTCTTTAAGTTTGAGTACCGAATCAGAGTCTCTGGGGCTGATTTTACAGACGCAGAAATTATGAATCAGGAGGCGGGATCAATTAGAACGGACAAGTCCACATAGGCCTTCATCACACCATTGCGCCTAATATGGAGTGTGACCTTCTGTCGTCGACCGCCCTTTTACTCAATCACGCAACGCTAACGGCGAGCGCAAACAACGAACCACTGCAACCGAATTTTTTGCTTGCAACCAATGGAGCCTCCTGATAATGCTACGCACGTTTTCGCATCAGCATAATGCATGAAAGGCAGTAGATGGGGCTGCAGCAACGGCGAACGCCACCTACGTGAAATCTTTGCACAAGTGCTATGCATGACACTGGAATTCGAGCTAGCGTTTCCACTTGCAGGGTTGTTGCACAGATTTTTTTGCGTAGCAGGATCGAATAATTCAAACCATTTTTGCCTTTGCACATTCGTTGTTAGTAGTACACAAGAGGCGCGTGTCGCGTCAAACGCATTGTGTGAGATTTTTTTTTTGGATTCGTCAACATCCCAGGAACATTAAACGCGTGTCGTGTTCCTGGGCTCAATGGAGCAGCAGGTCTTTCACAGCACGTGAATCCCGAACCAAGTGCAGCGCCAATATGCACGCGATTCGTTACAAGCGTTTGTTATGTTAAAACGCCACTACTTTGCGCCACTTCTATTAGAGGAATGCTGTACAAATAACGCTGCGTCGCCTTGAAACATATAAGCAGCTTGGCATCTCCATAGCGACCATTTGCAAACTATGGTTCCCCACATAACGCGTTAACCATTGAAATGCCAAACGCATCTGCACAATCGTCAGGCTGCTGCACTGTGCACATAATCTGCCTCCACAGCAGGACGCACTTCCTGTTCATTCGTATAAAAGCTAAATGCACTGACACCTAGGAGCGCTTGACAGCGTACGCAAGCACACTGCAATAGATTTATCTCTCGAGCTGTTTCCGTTAATCCTCGCTAGAGCACCCACTCTGATAGAAAATGCATACAGTTATCACTATCCATCACTGGTGTCATTGATAGTGAAGCCAACCGAACAAATTAGCTCTGCAGTTGAGAGCCATAGAGGATTTCACCATCAAGCAGAATCACAGCCCTCACAATGCAGCTACCCAGGTTTCCGCATCAGCATAATGCATGAAAGGCAGTAGATGGGGCTGCAGCAACGGCGAACACCACCTACGTGAAATCTTTGCACAAGTGCTATGCATGACACTGGAATTCGAGCTAGCGTTCCCACTTGCAGGGTTGTTGCACACATTTTTTTGCGTAGCAGGATCAAATAATTCAAACCATTTTTGCCTTTGCACATTCGTTGTTAGTAGTACACAAGAGGCGCGTGTCGCGTCAAACGCATTGTGTGAGATTTTTTTTTGAAGTCGTCAACATCCCAGGAACATTAAACGCGTGTCGTGTTCCTGGGCTCAATGGAGCAGCAAGCCTTTCACAGCACGTGAATCCCGAACCAAGTGCAGCGCCAATATGCACGCGATTCGTTACAAGCGTTTGTTATGTTAAAACGCCACTACTTTGCGCCACTTCTATTAGGGGAATGCTGTACAAACAACGCTGCGTCGCCTTGAAACATATAAGCAGCTTGGCATCTCCATAGCGGCCATTTGCAAACTATGGTTCCCCACATAACGCGTTAACCATTGAAATGCCAAACGCATCTGCACAATCGTCAGACTGTTGCACTGTGGAGATGCACTTCCTGTTCATTCGTATAAAAGCTTAATGCACTAATGGTGCCCAAGAGCGCTTGACGCACGCCCTGTAGCTTGCAAATTGTTCGGGTGCAGTTAAGTTTCCTGGGAAAAAAGCCATATTGTAGTAGGTTGGGCGTTGAAATCGTTTGTTGGGCAATTTCGACTGACGGAAGGATTAGGCATTCCCCTAGTGAGTGCGGCACCCGAGAGCCCCTTCAAATGCAAGAATTAACTGACGCTCAAAGCGAATGTTTAATGTTCAACCGCCGTACCAAATGTCTTCATAGAAAAAGACGAATATCTGCGTACTGCGAGGCGTATACAAGCCTCAGAGTAGAGAAATGCGTACATATTTGTTTCAAGGACTCTAGCACTTTGTAAGACTTTTGCTCGGCATGAAGGCGCGCGCTAACAACCGCTCAGCGGCAGTATGCCACGTAGACTAGAAGGGCTGTGATATAGCTGTGATAGAGCCTCTACTCACGAGAAGGCATGCCGTAGCGGTGCACTCTTGCAATAAAGTCATTCCATAAGGCATTACACATGAACGGTCCATGACACACCTCTGGAAGAATCGGTCTAGGTAAAATAAGGTACTTTTCGTCTTATAATGCTGCAAGCTCGCTGAAGAAAAAGGCGAGATGCCACGTATGAAGCACGTGTAAAGCATGCGTTGAGATTTTGTTCATACTGCTGTGTAAAGTAGCAACTACTGGAAACGTGGGCACCTAGAGAAAAGGACGATGCCTTAATGAAGCAAGACACATGGAAAAACATTGATCTGTAAATGATCTGTAAGTTGATTCGGTACATGATCCTCGTAAAAGATACAGTGGACATAAGGCAACGCACTCGGTAAAGCTCTCCGCACCAGTTGTGTGGAATACTTGTGGCTCTAGTCCATTTGCTTTCCCCGCCGTTGGCGTTCTTACAAGCTATTTATTAACAGTATCGCCATCATCACTTCTAAGAAACACCCAAGCATGACCCGAAGCCGCTAGTCACTTGAAACAACGCATGAGTGCCGAGTTGTATTGAGGAATCTTGCATGTGTGGACGCAATCGCATATAAACTCGTTTTGGATGCGTTTACGTGACGTATAACGAAGGCACCGCCTGGATTCTATAATGGGTGTATACTGATCTTCTACCAAACTCAATTGGAGTGCAAAACAAGGATTTGTTACGCTATATAGAAGCAAAGGAGTGAGCTCTACTCAATGGCCTCAGGATCCATGAGGCAATGGAAGAAACGCACAACCTACCACGCGACGCTTAAAGCTAAGGACCAAGTAGCTCAAAAAAACTTTAACAATTATTTTCTTTGCATCTCTCTTCAAATAATTTGCAAGTGCTACCTTCGAAAACTGTTGACAAGTCATGTTTCACATAATTTTGCTCATTCGCCTGAAAACATGATCTTCGCATTTTCACCAATCGCGTGCGTCGAAGCGCATTTAGTATTTCGCATTACACCAACTGAGATACGCAGTTATGATGCTGCTAAGTGCCATTCTGTACGGCCTACATTCTCCAGATCGTCATGAAGAAAAGTTTTGTCATCACACATCTGCAATGGTGCCCATATTCGTGCCATTAGACCGTCGCCTTAAAGGTAAAAGAGAAATCCAAAGCTCTAAAGCTCGAAAACTGCATAGAATATGATTTAAAAGGGCTTCTTCTAATCGTCCGGCATATGCTATGCGTTTCGGAAGCATAGTCGCAAGAGGCCCACTTTCTAGAAATAGCAGCTGCTTCTGCAGTAATGATTCTTTCTTGGTTTCTGTAGCCTGAAGGCCAGCGTTAAATTTGAGTTAGCTTCCACTATGTGGGAAAAAGCTTTCTATACGGATATTTCCTTGAAAAGCTGCTGTACGCTTTGAGGTATTGGCACGCATGCAGGGTTGCTTCGAAGCAACTTTTTTTCGCATTGCTCCAGCTAACGCTCATCTTACCATGAAAGTAAAGGTGTATTGGCTTAAAACAAAATACCTTCAAGCATCATATTTGCACAAGTTGTAAGAATCGAGTACCTTGCGTCTGTAACTGCAGGCGTTCATCACGGGGGAATGTCCTCCTATGTTGATATTACCCCATCTACTCACCTTCTATATTCCACTATCTCACTTGTTTGGCGTAAAATACTGCAATGACGATGTTTACGGTGTGCGCATGCATAAATGTATCAATACTCATGCTGGCTTTTGGTTCTGAAAATTTCTGTATGGTCCCGAAGCCCCATCCACTAGTTAATGGAACTCACATGCAGTGCTGTTGTGTTGACAGGCGGTCAGCGAATTTGCTGTATAGGCATAATTAAGGCCTACGCATTCTTGAAGATGCCGTCAATAACAGCAATGCCTCTGACGTGGCCAGACGCAGGGGCTAATTCTACAGCAATGCCACTTTCACTGCCGCACATCTGAAAACGAAGAAAAAACTGCTATGCACATTTTGCTGCCAGTGCTTGCTAGCGCTCCAAAACGTACATACTGCCACGGGAGGGGGCCAATGATGTGCCAAAGACATGAGCATTCACTTGCGGCTCATCAGAACTTTAACTGGACATTCTTATTTACACATGACGAAACTTGTATAAAATTCAGCACATTTTAAGTGCATTTATTTGTGGGCGAAAATAGAAGTGCAAGCGTCACATATTCGCATATGCACTGATTCAGTACATACCTAACGAAAAGTAGTACTGGCTTAGCACACAATCGACAGCCGCATGGGCTATGTTTTATCATTTAGAATAAAGGCGTGACACATGCTTACGTCAATGAAATAAAAAAGACTGAACTACATTATTTGCCGCCTCGCAAGGCATACTTTCTGCGACATTTCGAGAATAACCATTCATTTGCGTGCATGTACAGCAACGCCCACGATGCATGATCTAACACGCAGAATACAGCATAACAGCGCATTATGCGCCGTTCATGCAAACGTATTTTCCACTATCTGTAACGCAGTACACAAACAGCAGCCTCATGGAGTGTGTTTTGTCATTTTAAGTAAAGGCGCAAGTCATGCTAATCTCAACGAAATAAACGAGGGTACGCTTTATTGTTTGTCGCCTCGCAAGACATACATCCTACAGGATTTTGATATTAATCATGCATTTGTGTAAGCGTATAGCTCCGCAAATACATCCTTGACATATAACACTACGTCTCCGAAAATCGCGAATTTGTTTTGAAAAAGCACCAGTGGAGCTCTGTCGCACAAAAGACAATACCAGCTCTTCCTGCATTTGAATTCGAATCCTTGCTGCCTCTCTTACAACCTGGAAATAAGTCTAAACATTCGCTGCCGGCTTCTGAAATCAACTGCCCGCTACATTCGAGATATTTTCGCCATAGCAAAATTTTCGATATCAAAGACTAAGACGCCGAAGTATTCTTCAATACATGTTTAAAGCTAGAAATTGATGGCCCGTACCAGCTTTATCACAGAAGATGCTAGTACGCAAAGCTAAAAAACGGCCACCGCCGCGTTGACGGGAGGGAACTGTCGTCAACCCAAGTCTGGATGCCGTGAGCATATATGCACTGTACACATGTTACTGTGTTTTGCCCCGAGAGGCAGCATTCATCTTCCGCTGCATGGAACCTACAGCACGCACACTAACGATATGAGACTCTCGCGTTTCCTATCACAGCAATGCCTAACTACGGCTGGGGGCAAAAGCACATCAGCCTTTGGTTTCAGTTATTACACTGAATCAGGGTCTAGCTCTAAATTTCTGAGTATTTATATTTAATGTCGTTCATTGCACCTCACATCCTGCATGACGCGGGGATAACCACTGCTTCATTTGGAGAATCACACATATAATGACAAAACTTTAATTTCACAAGCCCGTGCGAAGCCTTCAACACACTTCCTGCACATTTAAAATGCATTTTTGTCAAAAAACTACGAGCTCTCAGATAGCTCATTTTCCACGCGGCCCGCTAAGAAACCATCATTGGACCTGAAACATGCGTACACCTAAGCAACCAAGCAGCCACATGATGGACCCCCAAACAAAATCAATGATCAGCAAAAGGTGAAAATAGCCACAAAACATGCTGTGCAGTTGCGTGCAGCAAGAATATAGCAGATATCAAAATATCATAATAATTAACACTCATTCAGTTCGCTAGTGACATCCAATTCATTGGTAATTAGGCGATGCAAACGAGCTGCAGAACGAGGTCCCACGATTTTACTTAGCCAGCGTGCTATTAACTGCTCAAAGACAGGATCGCATCTTCACATTCTTTTTAACTTCGTAGGCGTCTAACAACGCACCAGCTATGCAAAGAACTTAGAAAGAAACATGCCGCCGCTCATTTGCTCAACAGCCCACTACAGTAGCACACTAACGAGCGCCGCCGTTAATGAATTTCTAAGCCCGTAAGCGCTTGCTTCAACTGTAGTGTGCTCTTTTGGGAAGCTGCGAAACATCAAGTTCCACAACATACGCTCTACAAAATTGTTATTAAAGGCCACGCACGCCAATACCAGCATCTGGCATGGGAAGGGCCTCTTCAATTGCTTCATAGTCTGTGCATCAGATAAAAAAGCAATTGGAATGTTTACAAAGTAGATCCAAAATGCAGTCATCTAAAATATTGGACCACTTCATCTTACATCCTGCAGAATCAAAAGGGATCTACAATATTTGACCAACAACATTATATAGAGTAGTTAGCGTGGCGGCTCGTATTGGACACCTGCATGCTTCTGTCGCACTCGTGAGAGCCAGTGCCCCCCCAGGTGCAAGAGTTAAAGAGTGACCGACGCCTGACTCAAAATCTGTCAAATAAGCTTTGAGTCAGCTAGTGCTACTCCCCCTATCAAAAGCCGATCTTCTAGTGCTCCCTTGTGATCCTGCAAAGATCAATGAGCTGCGCGTATGCTACATGATCAGCGCACTGTAAGAGCTATGCTCTGAGTTTTGTGCATGTGAAACGAAAGGCAAAGCTCTGTACAGCTTCACAAACGTGCCGAAGAAGACAATCCCATCGCGACGTCAAGTATTCGGGGACTTTGGGTTGGCCAGCAAGCTTGCCGCCTGTCCAGATTACTTTCCGTTAGCAGGGAGAGTCAGCATTTTGCGAGCTACATGTCAACGAGTACGCTGCCGCCCTCACACAAAAATAGCAAGTGGGCTGCATGAAGGGTCGCATCCCTTGACGTGCCATCAAGCGCTGCGTTCGGCTTTAGCTTTGTGTGACTACGTGAAGCTACAAACGCTCCGCTCGCTAAACTGATCAGAGCGAGTTAGCACACCTGCATTGGGCTGACTCTCCAGCATCCCGCGAGCGTGAAAATATAGATATTATAAGATATGTAGACATGCCAAGCGGTCACAGCCTCCGTGCCATGCACGGAGAGGACTTATTTCAAGAGTTTACTTTGTTTTATCCATGGATAAGATAGTACGGAAGGTTTGTCGCGCGAGTTAAGACTAGGAAGGTATCCAAGTACAAGAAAAAGTAGCCGCTGTCACCGCACCGTGGTTGGAACACCGAATGGCACCGACAAATAAATCTCCATTTGAAGTTAAGACGGGATCTATGGAGGATATGGAAACGTCTCAGCTCAAAGCCTCACAAAAGCAACCCTATTTTCTGCGCGAACTCCGAAGAATAAGGCCGCTCTCTGGAAAAAGCTTTGTGGGTTGGAACAAGAATACGCGCCTCCTAAATACGCATACGTCTCTCAAGCATCCAGTAACTCAATTACTTGATTTTTAATGGAAATGCAAAGTCTAGCGGGCCGGAATAACAAAGCCACATGTATGTGTGCGCGCTGAGCATCAACTGAACCCAAAATTTCCAAGATAATAAGGGGTAAATTCGTTACCTTTCAGTGTTCGCGGCCATAAAAATTAGTTGCGTAGCAATTAAGGCGGGCCAGAAGATCGAATACTGCCAGGGAATCTCCTGAGTGCAACCAGCGCGGCCTCACAATGCAGCAACGCATTTACTATCATGGGCCTAGAGCGGTGAAAACCAGCAGTTGGCGCTGCTGCAACCATGGACGCCACCTCTCTAAAACCCGTGCACACGTACAATGGATTATACTGAGAATGGAGCAAAGACTTTTGCTTACGATGCCGTTGCATAGCATCTCCTGCCATAGCAGAAACCCAACATCTAAAACAAATTCCAAAAGGCAAGCTGCGCCTTTCAAAGTTGAGTCAACTTCACAGTGTGAGATTTACACTTTAAAAAGCATCAGCAACCCAGAATAAGCAGGCAAGAGCCATTTTTGAGCGTTTAATGGCGCAGCAATGGCACGTAATTTCAACTCCAAGTGCAGCTCCAGCCAAGTTTAAATAAAGATTATTCACTGAAAACATATAAGTGATAAGAAATGGTCCGCTTCAAATTTCCGCTAGACCTAGCACTGCAATGGCACTGCCTCATTGAGGTCAAGTGCGCTTTATGCAAGCTCCGCTGTGTACCATGGAAATCAATTCACAGCAGAGCGTATCCAGGATAATTGTCGCAAATACTGGGGCCTCGCATAGTAAGCGTATCATTGAAATGCCAAAAAGTAAGTCCACAGGAAATAGATCGCTCCACCTTTCCATATTGTCTGCTCTCAAAAGCAAACAACATTTCAAGAGCAGATAATGTGCTTGCCCCTGCATGCAAGGGCACACGCAAATAAGCCTTTCAAGCCCACGAGACTACGAGCGCAAACACATAGTCATGAGTGCGGTTGCCCGCTTGTTTCTTCTTCAACATCGTCCGCACTCACAGTCTAAGAAGCACTCAAACTGTAAATACTAGCCGCTGCTAGTAGTGGCGCCAACCGAACAAATTACATCTGCAGTTGATAGGCTCAGAGTTTTTCACTATCTAGCAGAATCTTAGCCACCGGCAGGCTTATACATAATTTCTAATGCCGCGCTGACCAAAGTGCAGAGACAGAAAGATTTTTCAAAGGCAAAGCAGTCCATAGACGGATAGTTTTCATGATTGATGCTTCATACTGCGTTTCCGCAACATTCACATGATGCTTGCAAATATGACGCGTTGGCATAAAAAGGGAAGACCCTCTGATTCCACAAGACAGAAACCTCGTCCTTAATTCAACGCACTGAGCAGAATGGAATGGTGGCCAAGCGAACCAGCGCTGCCTGAACTTTCCTTTTGATTGTCTCTCATGCTGAGCACACAGAAAAAGTGCCTCGCTTGAAAGCATTAATTTATTATCGCGGTGCAGATCTCTGTCACAAGCGTGTACTCACAGAGGAGGCGCTGCCGTTCCCGGTGAAACCACCACATGTGCAGAAAAGAGATTTCAATGCTCAAACGCAGATTTTTGCATCGCCCTTGATGCGTTTTTGTCTGCCTCCAAACGCGAGCTATTGATTGTGTATCATGTCTTGAAACTTTCGATCATGTAGCTGTATATCTTGATTCGATTCCCACAATCCAAATACTTGATTAAAATTGTCGATGCTAACATAAAATGGTACGACCAATCAGCTTAAGACATGATTAGAAGTTTGGGTTGCATCCAAAATGCCCATCGCTTTCTCAGTTGTGGAAATCCGAAATACGTATATTACCGGCACGTTCGTCGCTTAGCAAGAAAGCATTGCCCGTTGGACGAATACCGTGAAAAACTGCATGATAGTATGGGAACTGTGTGCAGCAGTAGGGAAGTGTTGCACAACCATATTTATCGCGCATTAGTATAAGGGCAGGACATCTAGCCGAGAGACGCCGTGCCGTACGTCTGCAGCAGCTGCCGAAATATTCGGGAAAATCTGACACAATCGTCATATTCATAACTTTGGTACAAACCGGTAAAACATATCTCGCTTCATGAGCAAGAAAATCATCCACTGTGTTTGCATGGTTTTGCCAATAGACTTTGTATGGAACAGTAATAACTTTTTTCCAGCTGGGAGTACAAATGATCTGATTCGGTAACTCGCAGCCAAAATTGCTGCTTCTGATGCAGGAACAATCTTTAAGATTATTGCAATTCACATTGTGCTGTCTGGCAGCTTCGGAGGTACACACTGGAACCGACCGATTGAGGTCAAGTTTGAAGGCATACTTGTGTACTGCTCACCAACAACAGATAAAGACTAAGAACAATTGGAAAAGCTACCTTTGCGGCTACAGCGGAGAAGACCGACTCTCCGCTCATCCAAAGAAACCGGATAGAAAAAAAATTCTTTCTAAGACTACGCACATTCTTGCTCTGTAGAATACGGCAAAGGGACAATTCTGCACTACGCGAGAGTCATTGATGCACTCCGCAAAAACATACACAGATCACGAGGTGTGGACACAGCTCTGCACAATAGTTGCAAAGAATTTATTGTTGCTTCTAAAATGCAATATAGTCGTTGTTGTCATGCTCTAAGCATTGTAGCAGTGTGAGAAAACCATTCAATGCATTCAAGGATCGAGTCATGGCACGCCATGAATATCAAAAAGACAGGCTGCATATATGAGCTAGCGTGCGCCCAATGTCGTGCTATATTATTTTTGTTTTCCATATTTATTTAACGCCCACTGGGCTATGACTGACTTGATAGTGACAGTAACATGATCCCATTACGGACCACAGTATCGACATACAAATTGAACCAAATGTGCCTCGAAACGCTCCTGGAAAAAACCATTATGATCTAATGACTATACAGAACCTCAGGTGAGCTCGTCCGAGCAGTCGAATACTGGCATAAATTTGAAGCCGCCTGCCAAAGTGTAGCATATCACACCAGTGTAAGGTTACTGCTGTGAGTGCAGAGGGTTGCACATGGCATCAATGTACGGTTACTGTGCTTCACACGAAACTGACCCTCCTAAAGTACTTTCTCGTTTTTTCTAGAGCTTCGGTTTTGTTTCGCGTGCTCATAAGACTCACGCGCCGATCAGGATACGGCATGATATCTCCTATTTCAGACGGGCATGGTAGGAATGGCTCTAACATTTGAAGTACAGCAGCTTTTGCATTGTGCGCGATTAGTCCTCCAGAGCAGGCTTTTCAAGACACACTGCCAATGTATTTCAACAATATTTAGCAACAAGCTAGCTTTACGTAATACATTAAGCACCAAGAACCTATACAAACATGCTGGGCCTTCCGTAAAACGTTTCCGCCCCACGGGGCTTTTTCACTTACGATATATTTTCCAAGGCGACGTCGTCGCGCCCAGCACATTCGTTCTCACAGCTATTTGTTTTCACACACCGCAGCTAGTACGTTGCACGCTCTTCACAACATTCCCTCTGAAAACTGGTAGAAGTAATTCTTTAATCTAACAGCGATATATGTAGAACAGAGTTAAGCAGTAGCAATTTACTAGAAGTAAATGCGACGTTTGGCAATGGCTATATTCGTATCCAATTAATGAAACAGACTTGAAGTTGTGTCGAAAGCAAGCACGCAGCGGAAGGGGTAAGAACTATCCAAAAGACGAACAAAAATGCAGGTGACAGTTATGCAAAAACAATGTCTGCAGTTACCTTCCAGTTTGAACTCGAAATTGAGTATTTGCACCTAGCTAGTCTGTACTGACTGGTTCTAATGCGGCTCACACCCTGCCATACAATCCATTGATGCCGGCCTGCATGTGTGCTGACATATGCCCTAAACGCAGCTTTAGCGTCCACGTGCTGCTAGAAAACTGAGCATTTTTCAAAGCATCATGCACGCCTGTGAGCCGGCGTATCTACCACGTGACGTAAGCAGTTTCACGCTAAAACTCACATTTGACAAGCTCGTTTTCGAAGCTGAACCTGCTTTGTTAGCTGGCAATTTTGTTTCAAGGAGCATACGGCCTGGGTCAAGGTTGACGAGGCAAAGGAGCGACTCCTGGCTTAGAAGCGTTCTTGTCATATTTTGCAGCAGTCCATCTTTGTAAACCTGACTAGTGGCGATGCGTTAAACACGTGACCGAAGTAGTATTGCTTCAACTTCTCTGTTTCATAGAAAAACTCGCATGAGCTTAGACGGATCCCGAGCTTCTTCCTTTTCGAAATGCGAGGCTGGATTTTGGTCACTAATAAACAATATGCGCACGTCACGTGACCGTTGACCGCTGCTGAAATGCTTGCAGAAGGAAAGAAAACAGTTTTGAATAGAAGAATGAAAGACGCGCAGCTAATGAACTGCCTTTCACGAAAGTTTCTTTGCTTCGATCGTTGAACAGAGAGACACACGTCCTGCAGAATGCATCGATATGAATAGCTCATCAATTTGTGGATATGAACAAAAAAGCCAAATTCCAGCTACCATGCATTCGCCATGCTTTTTCTCTCACCTTCTGAAACAAAATGGCATATCTTTACACTCAATGAACGGGATCTCGGGTCAAATGTGCGAACGCAATCAACAAGGAAAAGCATCCAGAGGCAGCCTGACCCTTCAACAACGGCCGCAAGCGCCACCATAGCAAGAACGTGTGGGCAGTTAGTTCGGTGAAACATTAATGCTAATACAAAAAGGCAAATGACAAACGATCCATATCTTAATCCGTTGCTGTGCTGCTGCGTGAAAATGTTTGTGTTATGGACTGATCCACACGTTTTTTCTTGTTCTCGCAGTGCAGTGATAGATCATGACGTACTAACTGCAAGTGCATTGTGAACGTTTCCATCTAGATGTACTTTCCAGCACTACGAATAGCAAGTGTTCAATATGCTGGGTGCAGTGTTGCCCAACTACGCACGCGTGGACGTGACAAAGAAACATTTACTACTCCAAATGCGCCGTAGTAGATCCACACAGTATGGGGCATAAAGGCTAAATTCAACTGCTTTTTAGTTGGTTCACAGCGTTATCTAAATGCTAAACTTTAAGGCGTCAGCTTCTAGCCTCACACGAGCGTTTGAATGATGCATACGTTCTGCTTGATGAGCTTGTATCTTGCTGTCTGAAGATGTCGGCAATCAAATGAACGCCACCCCTTTTATCAGCCTTTTATCCATTCTAGTATGTACGTTTAAAGTGCATCACTCTGCTTGCAACAACAATACGGGTTTGGCATCATTGACGTAGCAATAGCTCACGTCCTGACGGTTGTTGAGTTGCTCGGCACAAAACACTGGCGAGCATTTTTATTCGAGATAGTTCTACAGTACAACAAGCTTTTTCCAGCGTGAACTCTTGCGTGTCCTCCTGTCATCTTTCCACATATTTGCTAAATTCTTTTTTTCTTGGCATTATTTACAATATCACGCCTCACTCGCTGCAAGGAATATCATTTAAACTCTTTGTGTTCAGCAAAGTTCGCTGGGAGGCATCTATGGCCAACGTTACTTGGTTATTCGTACTTTTCAAGAACGGCCCTCTAATACGAGTGCTGTACAGCGGCCTGTGACGCATTTTACGAGGCTGCTGGAGTGCGATAGTGGACCAGGTCTCTTCAAATGTATTTGAAAAAAGAACATGTTACCCTTCATTGCGGCCACAATGTTCTTGTGGATGATAAAAGAAAGCATGCAGGCAGTGATATGGTCCTAATGTTTTTGATGCTTTACCAGTACAAAACTTTAAGGCGAGCAGTGTGAAAGAACCATTTCTCGAACCCCTCCACTAAGGATCAGAGACCACTGGCACATACTTACATCCAGCTTTCAGTTGACAGAGATCGGAGAAGCGTTTCCCATTTAGCCGCTTGCAAAACGGCAAGCATTCACCACCAATTTCAGACACAATGCACATGCCCACAGATTGTTTCAACAGGCGCCATTCAATCAAAGGTTTGGAACATTCAGCTTCTAAAATCCATAGCACTGTTTGCGGACGTACGGAAATTTCAGGAAACAGCTTGCCAACGTGATGCGCGCCAGAAAAAAAAGCTTTCCAGCCAGCCGCTGGAAGTATTCAAGCTCAGAACAATTTTCAAAAAACTGTAAGCCGGCGAATTCTTCAAAAGCATCTGCACCAGTACAAAAAGAAATGAAATTCTTTTGCCCAGCCTAGAAGGAGAATGTCCACCATCACCAGGAAAACGATAGCGTCTCCAAAAGCGATACGGTGTCATACTCTATCACAAACGGTCGTTAACCTACAAGCACTTGGACAAAGCTGTTCACATGAGCCCAACAGCCCACAACACACGTTGGTCTTGCTCACTTCCTATGTCGCGAGACACTACAAGCACAAACAATTGTGCTCATTCCCTGCCCAGAGAGTCCCCGTAAGAACTAAAACAGCCGCAACTTCTTGAGGAAACGTAGGATTTTGGGGGCTATTAAATTTTAAGCAGCGTATTCTTAAATACCCAATGCAAGCATAACCTATTAAGAAGAGATCCATAGGCATGCACGTCTGTTGCACATGTAACTGGCCATCAGGTTATATATTTGGACGAAAAAGCAAGAAGAAAAGACACAGTGCCCAAACACGTCAGAGGAACCAGGAGTAAATGCCGGCACGCCTAGAGAATGCATATCGCTGCAGTCGCACTTTCAACAGATTTACAGCAACTATGATAGGCGTTTAGCTGAGTAGCATGGCAGGCGCTTGATTCTGACACAATGAGAAACGCCTGCGAATCACAGTCCACCGAAGGGAAGGCTATACAGTCAAGCGCTGCCTGTCGTAACGTGAACTACAGATTTACCTGGCGACCAATGTGGAAGATTACGCACCAACCGAGAGCAAA
>NW_013654475.1:0-22286 GCF_000499385.1 Eimeria necatrix
ACATCAAAGATCCTTATGGACTAGCGTAGGGAGCAGTTTATAGACCCTGCCCAAGGGACTGCAAGCACGTAGTCGCAGCTGCGGGCGCAGTGCACTACAATCAGTTAGCTATCCCCTATAGGTCACCAGCAAGCCCTATTGTACTGCCTGCGCACTACAATACTGGTAGGGGTTTTAGGCGGAAAGACTTCCAGTTATACGGACGGCAGCTTGCAAATTAAGGGCAATGAGCCGCACGACTTCATTTCGCTATATTTGGGCGAATACTAGTGTTCGCTTTCATGTAAGGCAGGAATACATCCAGCAGAAACGAACCGGGTTCAAAGGTGAAAGGCAGCCTGGCTAGCTTACTTTGTTGCATATCACAATTCACCAATGCCGTTACGCTGCAAGTCTGCTTAGCTTTTAAGCTAGACACATTCAAGCGAAAGGAAAATTTGAGAAGGCTACAACCTGTCTAGCTGGAAGAAAGAGGCACCGAAAGGCTGTTACCTCCGTATTACATCCTTTACAAGGGGGAGCAAATCCCAAAGCCTTAAATAGATGAAATGCACTGAAAGAAAACTCGCAGCGTAAATCCCAGGAGAAAGCATCAAGCAGCTCTGAAAGTGAGAAGGAAGCGCCCACTACACGGCGGGGATCACGAGACCAGTGGCAAGAGGTGAGACGTGGCCCCAGCTCGACGGTGTGTTCGGTCACTGATCCCGAAAGAACTGCCTAGAGGAGGGCCTAAAAGAAACGTTATTGTTTTTATTTATGGAAGCAGTTCGCTGCAATGTTAAATATCCTCCTTGCTCTTCATAGCGAGCCGTTCTGAGAGGAATGCAAGGGGGCAGCTAAAAGGCTACAGTTGACAGCCACTGTAGCAATAAGATCTCTTCTCCCTAGGTACTTATTGCCCTTCACCTTCTGTCGCTTTTACTGGGACGACTTAGGAACGGAGACCTGCCTGTGTTGCGGAAAAATGTGCTCTGGGGTATAAGAGGAAGTGTGTTGGTAAATGTGAAAATCAGGCAGATTAGAGATTCCCATTCAGCGATTTGCGAAGACAAAAAAGTAATTTGAAGTTTTTGTGCTAGCTAGCTTTCTCTTAGCAAGTTATTTGTAGGCGTGAAGTCTTAAAAGGACAGGTGAGCTGCTATACAACTGAGAACGAAATCTGCCTGCGGAGGCGAAAAAGGAAACATAAATCGAAGACAATAGTCTGTCAGGTTTTATGGCTGCAATATAAGGTTCTCATGTCTCACCGCGCCAGGCCTTAACCCGAGCGGTCAACTGTAAAAGCGTCACCTGCCACTTGCTTCTAGCCTGTTTACTACACGAGCGAGCCTCGGGATGCAGGTCCCTCTGAGGCCGTATGAAGGTGCATAAACGCGAGATATGCTAGGATAGCAGAAGATAGCGTGCCGTCAGTAATGTGGCAGCAGCAAACCCTTCATCGACGTAGGCCGTCTACGAAAACCTGCCTGCCTCCGTCACATGGATGCCACAGTCCACCACAAGACGTACGTCGCCAGTTGCCTTGCGAGGGATGCAACTTCGTCTTGCCATGTTGACAACGAGTCATTTTGTATGATGCCGGCCTCCACTGCCAGGGGAAGAGCAAGGGAAACCCAGAGTTTTAACTTTTTTCTATCTACGACAAGCAAACCGAGACGAGCATTCCTGTACGCAGCCACTTTCTTCCCGATACAAGCAATGCGGTAAGAAGAATCAGCGAATTTTTCGCTTAAAAACGATGCCTTACAAGGGAAGAAAATTCACCGCAATGAGAGATTGTGGCCTTGCGCACAGGCCTGAGACTCAGAGATAATTGAAAAAGTAATGTAGGTAGGTGCTATTGACCAGTGACCCAGAGCTTCTATGTGCTTGACTATGTGTACGCGATATTGTTCAGACTTCCACGCAGTGAAACTAGCAGAAGCGAGTGTTGATGGTGGCTGGTACCAGGCGATCTAGGCTGTGTGATGTGACTCCGTGCCGTGTAGCACAGTTCAAACCCGTGAATTTTTGGGAAAAGCTCTATTGCGCTTAAGCGTATATTTTATATGGCCGTGAGTATGCCTTGTAGGACGGCGCAGCCACAGCGCTTTCCCCGTTTGAATGCTTCCAAGACACTGCGACGTAGTACTGTACTTCTGGCAGTCTGTGCCAGAGGTGTGCCTCGCTGAAGCATGGGACATATTTAAAAGCTGCAAACAACCCAATCTTTCAGGCATATAAGCTAGGCAGCATAGTCGTGACACCGGGTCGGTCTCTCAGCTGGCTGGTATATTCAAGGGGCAAAGAAGAGCATGACTAAGGCGGGGTTCCCCTTACCTATCCTCCGCCACAGGCTTGTGAGGATCTCAGAGCCTAGAGTAGTTTAAAGCTTCTCATTTCCTTGATCTATGTTAGTTTCCTTTGTTTCTGAAAGTGGCAGCTTCTTCCTTTCATTACAGAAAATTAACTCCGCCACTGCACTCTAAACGCTCCTTTTAATGCTCCATTCTCAGAGCATGGAGCACAGCCGATCTACTTCAGTTGCCAGGTCCTAAATTGAGTCTAATGCGCTCCTTTTATAAAGCATGCAGTTCGTATATTGTGCATGCATGTGACTTATGAGCACTTCGCAGGGTGTTCGACGAGAAGGGAGCTCCGTGTTCTACTGCAGCTCATCCTCTGCGTAGCTGCAGAGCTACTGTTGGTGTCACTGTTACTTTGTAATGCTTATGCCGCTTTTTCAGATTTGCTGCAAACTCGGAAATATCCTGTTACTGGGCTATCCTGTTACTGTGTTTCAGCATTGTTAACTAGCCCAGTGCCAGACCTGTGTAGAAAATGGCCCATATCATACCCATAGAGCAGCTAAATAGGTACTTGAGTGGAATAATGCAGGAAACGAAAGAGTTGGGATCCCTTACCACTAACTGAACAGCCAACCACCCCCAAACGCGCGGCCGAGCTAGCTATGCGTTGCCACTTCGCCGGCTTCTCAGGAGCCCTTTGCCACCCTCATGGCCATCAAAATAAAGCAATATAATCCGATATTGTTCATCATATTTAATTATGTAATTGCTCTACTTACAGACTGCAGTGCTGCAGTGCCCAGCACTGCTCGAAAGGCAGGCGGCCATGGGCCAGTGGACGGCGGCCCCTACGCCAGTGTCTTTGTCTCTTGCATGCGCCTCTCAAAAAGCATTTAACTTCTTGAAATTGTGTAGGATACCCTTCCTTCATAATTGATCTGAAGACATGCTCTGGGGACGAGTCACCTTGTGGGGCCCCAGGCTGTTTTGCTCAGCTGCGGCTTGTTCAGGGCGCGTTCTGTCTGCCGCGTGGCGTGCATGCACTGCTTCTCCCGCAGCCTTCATTTTATCGTTTTGGTCTAAAATTATGAGGAATAATCCCATTTAATAGCGCTCAGCAGCGGGCGATGTTCTCTGAAGTCGGTCTGCTGGCCCGTGCTGCGGCTCCTTGCAAGCGCGGGGTCTTCGGCGCTGGCCTCGGCAGTCGCAAATGTCTCATTAGCAGCTCCATTAAACAAAATTGAAAAACTCTGGAGCTGCAAAATAAAGGCCATGAAGACTTCCATTTCGGCGCCGCCAGCAGCCCAGGGGGCCCCCCGGTCGGCCCCGGGGGAACGAGCGCTCTTCCGGGGCCTCAGCATTTGCTTCCTGGGATTCGACGCGGAGAGTCCACAGACAGCAGCAGCAGCAGCAGCAGCAGCTGCTGCTGCTGCTGCAGCGCAGTGTGGCGGGGAGGCAGACGGCGCAGCCGCCCCGGCAGGAGCCTCTGCAGATGCTGCTGCAGCAGAGGCTCTCCTCCAAGTGATGCAAGCAGCAGCAACGGCGGTGAGTAAGCAGCACAGCAAAAGAAGGAAGTGACTTTTTTACTTATTTAGAGATTCAAAAGTCTAATTGCAAGGGGCAGGCTAAGGGGGCTGCCGAGGTCACCTCTTGGCCCCTCATTCTGCTGCGCTGCCGAAGTTGCTGCTGCTGCTGCTCCGTGCTGCTGCAGCGGGCAGCAGCGGTGGAAGCTGCTGCTGCGCATGCGCGTTGCTGCTGTTCAGGCGGGGGCTCGAGTGCTGGAAGCAACGAGGGAGGGGATTGCAGCAGCGGGCTTTCTGGTGTGCAACTTTGCTGCTGCATTTGCCCACCTCAGCAGGCTGGCTCCCGGGGCGCTGGGGAGGCCTGCATGCGCAGCACTGCAGCAGCAGCAGCAGCAGCAGCAGCAGCTTTTGGCGGCGCTGCAGCTGGAGCCTTTGCGGCTGCTGAGTCCATTTTGGCTTTTTGCCTGTCTCCGGGACGGGCGTCTATACACCCCAGAAGCCCACGCGCTATTCCGCGCCTCAGCAGCCCTCACGCCGTCCCACCCTCCCCTGCTGCTGCAGCCGCAGCAGCAGCAGCAGCAGCAGCAGCAGCAGCAGCAGAGGGGACGCGGGCAGTGCGTGCTGCTGCTGGGGTGCACGCGGAAGCTGCGGCGGGTGCGGCGGGCCCGCGGCCTCGCCTACGGCGTGTTGGCTTCAGATTCTGAAGACAGCAGCAGCAGCTGCGGTGCTGCAGCAGCAGCAGCAGCAGCAGAAAGCCAGGGGGGGCTGGGGCGGGCCCTGTCGGGCCTTGACTGGGAAATTGCTGCTGCTTGTGTGGAGGGTCTGGGCGGCTGCTGCGTGGCTGCAGCAGCAGTGGCTGCAGCAGCGGAGGCCGCGGCAGCACAGGCTGCAGCGCCGGCAGCTGAGGCTGCTTCCGCAGCAGCAGCAACAGCAGCAGCAGCAGCAGCAGCAGCAGCAGCAGCAACGGGGAGTTTGGGAGTTGACGTTGTCGTCGTGGGGAACCTCCCCTGGCTCCAGAGAAAAGCTGCAGCAGCACTTTCAGATAAGCACGGGCTGCTGCTGCCCGCCGCCCGCAGCAGCAAAGCAGCTAGTGGGCTGCTGCAGCGCCGCAAGCGAAGGCTTGGTGCTGCAGCTGAATTGGCTTTGCTGCTGCAGCTGCAGCAACTTGGTGTTCCCTGTGTGCGTCTGGAGTGGCTCTTTGATGCTTACCGCTTCGTAAGGCGAAACCCTGCAAGGACCTGGGCACTTTGCTGCAGCAGCAGCAGCAGCAGCTGCAGCAGCAGCAGCTGCAGCAGCTGCTTCTTTGCCCCTTCGCCAGGCTGCTGGGGATTCCGGAAGACAGGGCAGCAGCAAACGCCCCTCAGTGCTGCTTCGCCTGCCTGCTGTGGCTGCCGCGCAGGGGCGGGCGCCGCCGTGCGAGCTTTACCCTGTGCCTCTGCAGCAAGTTGCTGCTGCCCCAGCAGCAGCTGCTGCTGCTGCAGCACGGAGGCAGCAAGTGCTGCACGGCGTGCAAGTCCTCGTGTCGGACTGCCAAGTGGCGCGGGAGCCGAACTTGCTGCAGGTGAGTGCCAGCAGGCAGGCGCTGCAGCGGCGCGATCTGCAAAGGATTCATCTTAAGTTGAAACTTTTGAGGATCTCATTAAGAAATTCAAGAAAAAAAGTGATATATTTGAGGAGAAGAGGACGATCTGCACACAACTTGGCCGGTGCTGCTTCAGCAAGGCAACCGGATGGACATTAGCTGGAATCTCGTTGCCAGCTGCGCTTGTGAGTGGTATCTTTCTTGCTGCAGCAAATTGAAGAATTGGGATGTACAGACTTCACAACTATCCCTCCTCTCTTGGGCATTTGCCCGTGGCTTTTTAACTGCCCCGCAACCCGAGAACTCGCTGCAGCACTTTGTGGCTGCAGCAAACGGGTGCAGCTTGTCAGCTCTGCGGTGAGCAGCGCAGCAGTCAGAAATTGGCTAGCGCAGCAGCGGTTCTCTATCGCGGTTTTGTGCAGTGCAAGCTGCTGCTGCTGCTGCTGCTGCTTTGCTCCTGGAGCAGCTCTGCTGCACGAGCCGCTGCAGCAGCAGTTGCTGCAGCAGCATGCAGGAGCTTTTCCACATTCATTCGTTGCTTGAGCTGCTGCTTTTGCCGAAGACACTGCTTCTCTATTCTTGGGTGGGTGTTTTCAGCTCAGTCGAGCTCAAGACGCAAGGAAAAGGAATGTGCTAGGCTTCCCCTCAGTGCTGTTTGTGGCCAAGCGAGAAGACTTGTCGGGGCTTCTCGACTTGGCTGCTGTTGCTGCAGAAGCCCTTGAAGCAGTGACTCTAAGTCAGCAGCCACGAAGAGATACTGGGAAAGCCTCCAGCAGCCGAAGTTCGCGGCGGCAGCAGGCGCCGCCTTCGCAGCAGCAGCAGCAGCAGAGGATAGCGATGTTGCTGTCGGGCGCACAGCAGCGAGTTCTGCAGCAGCTGCTGCCTGCGGCTGCCAAGGAGGCTCAGCAGCTCTGGGAAGAAGCAGCAAAAGCTGCATTCAACTTAGCAGCAACTGAGGAGGCTGCTCTCTCGACTCCGCGGAATCCTGCAGCACTTGCTGACGCCTGGCCGCTGGCTGTGGCCCCGGAGTGGATCTCGAGCTGCTGGGCTGAAGCTCGCCGCGTTCCTGCGGATTCGGCTCATGGACTTGTGGAGGTGATCATCTTTTTTATCTTTTTTGGTGTTTCTGTTCAGCTTTTGCGGGTTTGCCGCGCCGTGGCTAGCTTTTCGACTCAGGCGCACACAGCACTTCAGATTCTTTGCAAGAAGTGCTGCTTTTCTTTGTGCAAAACTCAGGTGCCAGACTTCTGGGCCGACGCCCTTTCTTCGGACTCAGCCGTAGAAGACGCAGCACTTCAGGCGGCGCTTCAAGACTGCGGGGGTTTGGTGGTTTACGGGGATCTGCCCGTCGCAGCAGACGCCAAAGAGGCTAGGCAAGTTTATCTTTTATATTTCTTTCTTCCTGCTTAATTTAAAGGGTCTTTTCAAGCCTTGGTTCCCAATTCAAAGGGAATCCGTAAGCCCGTGGCTACGGGGCTGTAACTGCCATAACTCAGCTGCTGCTGCTGCTGCTGCTGCTGCTGCTGCTGCTGCACAAAATGCCAGTCTTTCTTGCTTTGGGCTTTCAGGCTTAGGCGAGCGTTGGGAGCTCTTGAACACGCGCTGTTTGTCTCGTGGGACCTTCAGCAGCAGAAGCTCATGGAGCGTGGCCCCTGACAAAGTTCACGGCTCACGAGCGGCGCGGGGCTGCGCAAATGGACTTCTTCTGTTACGCAGAAATTTGATTTCTAAATGCTAATGCAGCAGGCCATGTGGACGCAATGCAACAGCCTTTTGTCTCATGAGCACAGTGTGCTCGTGTCACTTCCCACAGTGTACTCGTGTCACTTCCCCAGGGTTTGCCCCAATGGCCTCGTGATTTGAAAGCAACTCAACTACAGCTGCATTAATTTCGGCTTTTGCCTCATGGCTTGCATTTCCAGCGGCAAACTGCGCAGAGGAAACTGGCTAATGACTAGAGCCACGGCTTACACCTGTGAGTGTGGTCCATAATGCAGTAAGCTGAAGGCGGTCTAGGTGCTTTTGAACGAGCATTTTAAGCGGGATACTAGTGATAGTGGAGTTTCGAACAACAAATGGGCATTAAAAGAACGAGAGTTCATCACCAGTCTCTTGAGCACTACGAGGCTGCACTGGCATAAGCTCACGGGGTTGGAACATTTGCTATTCTGCATATGAAGCCTAACTAGAGAGGTTACAGCTAGGAAAACCTGGCCCTTGCTGCAAATTTAGCTTAGGCTGTTCCGCTAGAAGGTCAGGGATTGGAAATGGCAGTGTCACCGGCGCAGCCTGGCAGGACACACACACCAAGACAGCAAAGGCCTCGCGGAAGCCGCGGGAAAAAAACAGACTGACTGGAATCATCATGCTCTAGAGGGTTTATTTGGGAATATTTGTCTGAATTTGATGTGTATGTACCAATGTAGCAAGAAAGGAAACACTTGTAGAGGAGGCCGCGCTCACTACAGTCTCGGCAGCTGCTCTTGCGCATTTGTTGCGTCGGCTGCGGTGAAGCCCCACCACAAAGGCCGCCAGACACGCTTTGTCCCCGAATATTTGATGAAATATGTATTTTTTCCAAAATTAAAGGTAGCATACTTCTCTCGCGCTTCGAGACTGTCCACAATTTTGCCATGGACGGGCAACCCGCGGGCTTGTCTGCTCAGACCACTATGAAAGCTTCCCGTCTGAGCATTTAAGAGCATTGCTTTGCAACAACTTGAGCCTAGGAGCTGCGGCAGCTTTCAAGGACTCAGAGACTTGGCAGTTGAAACGAGCTGAGGGCACATTCCAGCGGGCTTTCCTCTTCACAAGATGGCGAACTCTTCCCCGAGAAACACCTCTTCGAGAGAAAGCTCCATCGGACGGGGCTCCCCGTCCAGGTCTGCTTCCGCCTCAAGAATGCGAGCCCTAGGCTCAAAGCCAAGAGCAGCGGGAAGCTCCAAAGATCCCGGAGATGACGGAAACGACAGCACAGATGAAAGGTTTCAGCGAGCGCCGTCTCGAAGAGGTGAGAGTGCCCGTGCCAGTCAACTGCTGCCGGCCTTTGGAGGAATTTCACTGTCACGGGGGGAACATTTCAATATTCTTACACGCATTTTCCCTATCTTCAACAGATATGGAGAGTAGTAAGCATTTTCGTGTTCTTTTGCTTAAAGCCTCGCACTGAATTGCTGCTTGTGCCTTCAGGTGACTCGAATTCAGGCGCCCAGAAAATAGGATCAACTGCGGAGGCCGACAAAAATGGCGGTTCCTCTCGTGAGCGATGAGTGCATTTAATTTGATCCCTAATAGCTATTTAAAGAGGCTTATGCGGGCTGCAGTCCAGTGCGATGCACCACAGCAAGCCTTGTGGAACATAATAAAGCACTTTGACACTTTGATTGTTTTTCTTTTTCTTCTTTTTTGCGATTCGGTGCTGCAGCGGGGGATAGCCCAACCGAGCGTGAGCTGCCTCTGCTTCGTAGACGCAAACTGCCCAGATAGTTCTTACCTTCAAGTTTCCACCGCGGCTGCTTTCCAGGTCTTTGCAAGAGTTGAGAAACAGCAGCGCCAGCGCCACTTCGCAGTGCTGCTGGGCTGTTTGACCTGTTTTCTTGTTTTTGGGCTTCTCCGTTGCTGCAGCGAAGAAACGCGTAGTGCGTCTCACGCTGACGGAGGCCGCAGAAGAGATTAAGAGGCTCCGGCGCTTCGAGCGCAGAACCAACGCGCAAATGAAACAACATGAGGAAGAAGTCAAGAGTTACGTCGAGCAAGTAACTAATCTGAAGCAGCAGCTCTTGGACAGCGAGCGCGCGCGCCAGGAGGAGAAGGCCAGCTTGATGAGCATGTATGAGACGGACACAAAGAAGCTTAAGGCGCAGCTGAAGGTAAGTCAAAGTGGATTCTGAGATGAGATTTGGCTGGGCTGCTCACAGTCGCTTTATGGAAAGCCCATGGGGGCATTCTTGAATAAGATGTCAGCCTGAGCTTGTCATGTGCATTCTCCTAGCACTGGCTCGCTCCATAGTGTCCCACGCGAGCTTGTATGCGATAATTTCTACATTAAACCTTCGCTCTGTGGATTCTTTTGTACTTCTACCTCTAGAGCACGTCAGATGAACTCCAGCTTCTGCAAGAGACTTCTCTGCCGCTCGTTGAGGCGAGGAAGCTGACATTCAAGGCTCTTCGCAAGGGCCGGGCGCTGCAGTACATGGCGCAGCTGTACACAAATAACACTGTTCTGGTTTCAGTGAAGCGAGAAGGTGAGAGACGAGCGAACAACATCGCGGACTCAGAAGTGAAATGCATGTTTTCTAGAACCCTTCTGCTTCCAGCAGTGTACACGGCTGCAGTAGACGCTCGGCTCCATCATTAATTGGTACAAATCGCTGGCTGTTCTTGCTTTGAACGCAGCTCTTTTCAGATTTCTGGAAAATGCATTTGGCACTGACCATGCGGTATTCCGTGCCAATCACGGGTTCGCCTGTGGAGTCCAGTCGTACACTGACAGCCACCTACGGCTGCTGCGACAAGAGCAACTTATTCTTCTCGCTGAGAATGAGAGGCTCCAGGCACAGGTAATTGGCAGAAGGAGTGGCTATGCAGGTTTCTTTTTATGGCTACAACGATCGCAATGAGAAAACCTGCGGGGCCTTCCGTGGCACAAAGCAGTTTCTAGTCTAATCCCCCGCATCTGGTCTCCTGTGCAACTGCCTTTGCGTTTTGGGGATGCAATAGATACAAGAAATGCAAGTCCACACTGAAAAAAGCCGCCGAGACCGTATTTTGCAACAAGAAGCTGCCATTGTTGGCAAGCATGAAGTGCGTTTGAGCCCCCACTGCAGCTGCAGGTGGTATTATTCAAAACTAGCCGTCCTGCATGCATTTGGCTTTCTTCTGTCGTATTTGCAAAAGAAATGCGCCCTTTTTTGTAAGGATTCTGCATGTTTTCTACAATATTTGTAAATATGCCTTGAGCTCTGCTGCAGGGGAACTGGTCTTCTCAGCAGAATTACGAAGGATCTATCGCAAAGAGTGGTACGCCTCGCCTCCGACACTCACACTGCATTTCATGACTAACGCCGCAAGAGAGATCCACTGAACGAAGACTCGCAGCAGCAGTCGAAATCTGTGCTGCAGTGTGTGCATTAAGAGCAGCTTTTACGAAATAGCTGCAGCGTTGTCTGGCTCTGTGTGGCTTAGCAGGCACCCCCAGCATGGGTCTAGCGAGTTCGCAGAGGGAGCGGCTGGAGTCTCCAGCTATTATGAGTTCTTTCTCTTTCCAAGGAGGCAATGTGAGAACTTTGGAAATGGAGCTCACAAGGACAAAGCTACAGTCTGTCTGTGCAGTCCTCAACATGGCACAAACCAGGCTGCTTGCCTACGCTTTCCGCCGGTATGCTGCAGCGCAGCACTGTTGCAATTTCCCCCCTTTTCACCTAGTTCTTTATCTTGAGAAAACTGAATTAATTTCAATGGCTTTTCATGTGTGCCTGTGTTGCTGCTTTCTGTAGGATGTACTCCTTCTGCATGAGCGAATCCGTCGTGCAGACTATGGAAAAGGCCATTAACAGGTCAAGCGCAGAGCTCAGAAAGGAAACCATCATTACTGGATGCGCATTAGTGACATCCTTTTTTAGGTGCGCTCGACTGATAAAGTGTACATGTGTTGGCGTAGCAAAGCTCCAGTTAAAGAAAAACTTTCAAGCAACGAAGTTAGGTGCAGTAGTTAGTTGGGACAGAGTAGAGAATCCTTCCATAGCTTTTTACTGCGTAATAGGGCTATTCATGTTATTCTTATGAGTCGTTTTGGGGTTTCCAGTGGGAGTGTTCTTCATTGAGAGGCCGCAGCCCTTGTTTTTTATGATGCGTAATCAGAACTAATGACAAAGCCTCGATGCTCAGAGCTTTCTGGATCTTGGTGCTGAGTGCAAAAATCCAGAGCCGTGCGAAGGAAGTCGAAGCACTGAAAGAACAACTCAAGACAGCACAGGAGCAAGGGGCCAGAACAGGGGGCCCCAATTATTCTGCAGCGACCTGCAGGGCTTGCCACGCGTGGTCGGTGCTATCATCCGAACTTGACGAAAAAAGTGAGGAAAGTTCGTGCTGGAGAGTTCCCAGTGCAAGTCTCAAGGCATGCAGGAGAATCTTTCACAATGCCAGTTTTAAGTAGCTTGAATAAAGAATGCTCGAACAGCTGCTGCTGCCTCTGCCCAGCAGCCACCAGTGCAAGTGTTTTTGCTTTTAATTCCGTTTTTGCTTCTTTTTTGGCGTTTACTGTCTCGCTGTATTCTTGCAGACGCCATGGCTGCACAGCCACTAGGGATGCCTCGTAGAGGGGATCCAAGTGATGACATTGGCCTAGCTCCTTCGCAAGGAGGTGGCATTCCACTCCCTGTTGCATATGCCCCCCATTACTTTCGGCAGCTGCCGTCGGCCCAGAAGCGCCGCAACGTCTACTTCACTGCGGCGCCGCCGAAGGCGCCGCAGCAAGCTTTCCCGTCCACAGTTCAAAGAGCCAGAGACATGGCACTTACTGAAGAAGTAAGGCAAAGGTCTTCGGGTCTACTGGCGCACAAGAGTCTGGCTGCACCCCTGAGACTTGCTTTCCCACTTTTCCCAGCACACAGCAACACCATTATCTGCAGGCTTTGTCTGCTGGCGTTTCTCAGACTTTCTACCGCCCCATTTCCCTGGCGGAGGGGTGGAAAGTAGCTGGCGTCAACGGCCTCGGCATCGGTATGGAGCCAGTGGGAACTGTAATCGGATCCCACGCAACATCGAAGGCTAAAAAGCTAGATGCTGCGCAGGGGTCCCTAAAAGGCGCTCTTATTCTACCACCGTAAGAATATGCATCTTTCGCGGCTTCGCATTCCTCTCCGCATGCAGTCAGCAGCAACAAGATATTCGTGACAAAAGGCAGCGCCTCGCTTCCGTGTGCACGTTTATTCCCTATTACTCTTTGTTCGCGCAGCACTACGCCCTCTTCGCAGCCTCTAACTGCAGCAGAGAGGAACGACGCTTACATGGAGCAGCTCCTACGAGCCACGGACCAGAGTCTGAAACTGTAGTGAAGCCATAAGTTAGTTTGCGACTGCTTTTGGGACAGAGGGACAGCGGAAGATCGTTGAATCGAAGCAACGGCAAAGGCATTCGAGAAATGGGGGAAAACCCTCGGCGGTGATGAAGGTTATTTGGAAGTGCTGGGCCCGTGGACAGTGCCCACGATTTCACAAGCAAGTTTGAGTTGAAAACTAGCTTGACCGTCCATCACCGACTTATTGCAGCTTGGTTCTTTTCAGTGTGGGAAATAGTGCACACACTGTAGCAATAAAATCGACTGTGAAACTCCATCTTTCTCTATTCTCGCGCGCAATGCAGGATCAGTGTATCCGCTGCCAGCGCACGGCACAGTGGGCTCACGGCAATAGTCGTGCACCCGCAGCAGTTAACTGTTTCCCCTTGTGCTCACACGGCTGGGGGCGGTAATTCCGAACGCAAAAGACTGCAATATTGTCAATTCAGCAGTTTTACAATAGATGAACTGAGAAACTGCTCCTGGTCGGCTTTGCTTCTCATGTTCGCGCCTGTGCCATGTTCTCCGAGAACCAGTCCACAGTCTTCTGCACGCCTGCAAGTTAATCACGCAAGATATCAGTGCTTGTCACTTGGAGGCCAAACGAAATGTGAGGTGCTACTGCAGTTTACAGAATCTCCTGGAGTCGTTTAAAAGACAAGCATCGCAAAAACTAAGGCGAATGCCTAAAAGCGCATGCAGGTGACATATTTAGCGGGCGATTTGCCTTGCTTTTGTATACTTAGATACTTTGTGATATCTAGCAGCAGCAGGCGCCTTCGTCTTAACCGGAGGCAAGCAGCCTACCGTCCTCTAGTGGCGTGAAGATGAATTCTTGGCCGATCACAGCTCTTAATTTCGAGTTGTCCGCAGGCTGTGCAAAAAGCCGCAAAACAAATCAAACAAACAAAACCAAAATAGGAGGAAGAATTGGCGGGCTAGTGTTGCAGTTGCGCAGAAGCAGCAACTGTTGCTCACCTTTCTATAGACCCCTTCGGGGGCTAACTCGTCAAACTGAGGGAATTGCAGACAGCGCAGCGGCCCATTCCTTTGCACATGCAAATTCTGTATCCCTTCCATTTGTCATGCTTGAGCCAACAACTCCAGTCAATCACCACAGCTAGCCAAACTCTCTCTACGGCGCCAGCTAACAGCAGCTAAGCAGTTCTGCTGCGCTGTGGCAGTCACGACGACAGAGGCAGTAAGATAAATTGAAAGACCCCACAGTATAAGAGTCATGTGCAGCAATGTTGCGCGTGCTCTACAGCACTCCCTCATCTGACCTGTATTGGCCCATCAAATCCCGCGCAGCGCTTAATCAGCAGCGCGAGGTCCTTTATTGATATTTCTGAATTTAAAAAGAAAAAAAGAAATGGAATTTGGTGCATTGTGTGTTTCAATTCCCAACGCGCGTCCTTCAAGATACTTCACTATAGGCACTAGTAGTGTGCGTCTTCATGGAAACCGAGAAACGCATGCGTGGTTGAACATACCACTGTCTTGCAAGTCAGGGCACATGTTTAGCAAAGAATGCGTCTCGGGAATATCTCGTTTAACAAGCAAGAGCAGCAGGAGTCGTGCTGCGTCGTCGCTGAATAGAAACTGCCTCAAAGCCCCTCCTTTGCCGCGGACAGTGAATGCAGTGCCATCACCTGCACAAGCAATGCGACTCAGAAGCAATTACAGATAAACTCATCGAAAATCATCTTGAAAATGCCAGGCCACCAAGAAGAGTGGCAAAGGACTCCATCTACAAATGCGCATGCAACTGTCAAGCAGCCTCTTGCGGCTGAAGGCTCACGCTTGGCGATCTCGACTTTATGCACAAGGGCGGGCAATACGTGAGCTCTGTTTAGCTCAAAGTTGTCGTGGGGCCCGTAGAGATTGCAGGGCAAGACGCATATCCACGAGAAAGTGTGCCCTGCTCAGAGCATTACGGAAAGCCAAGTTCGGCTATGAGATCACAAGACCAAAGTGCGGGACACCTAAACCGCTCCCCTTGCTGCTGCAGTTGAGTTGCTGCTGCAGCGCTGTGGCCGCCTTGGGGCTACTGCAGCGCAGGCTGTCTTCTTTTGCCAGCGGTGTTATTTGCGTACCTGGGTTTTCTGCCTGCAGCTGTTGGCGGCTAAAACGAACCTGCTGCTCAAGCAAACGCTTAGCTGCTGCATATCCCTCGTTTGATGGATGAGAAGGCGCCAAGCTGCATGCAAAAGAAACGTTAGAGGCAGCCATAGATGATGCCGCGCTGCTGCTCGAGCCCAGCAGCAGCAACCCTTGCTCAAACACGCCAAGGAGCCACTCACTGCAGGTATTCCTCTACTAGAGGCAACGATGGGACATGTTCGGGGTAGGCACAAGTGGAAAGGCAGAAAATGGCGCGGGTCACCTGCGAGAATCACTCAGGCGCATGCACATGTGAAACCCCGGCAAGGAAACTCAGCGCCAGCACGAGCAAATTGCCATTTCTTTGCGAATTCCATCCACAACTTTTGAGCCTGTGGATTCCATTCACAATTTTTAGCCTGTTTCCCTCACCTGTGCCTCAAATGCAGCGCGAACTACATGTGTGTTGATCAGCACATTCTCACGGAGAAACGCTTCCTGCTCAAGAACACAAGCCAACCTGCTGACTCGCAGCTTAGCGCGAACATCACTCTAACTCACGTTGTCAACTGCTTCTCAAGTTCCAAACTCTAAGCCCAACTCTTTGTTTATTCTGAACCATAAGGGGCGCTATATATGATGCTCTGGGGCCAGCGGAGTATAGCGACTCGTAAAAACCCCGAAGAAAGCTAGACTCTGCTTCGGTCTTTATCAAGTCCCAACCCCGTCCACTACATATCTTTAGAATAACTTATCAAGGCGGAGCTGTAAGGCAAAGTCTGCTGCAAGGCGCCTACAGAGTGGCCACTCACATTGTTCTGCATGTTGTCATACAGCCCCCCGACTTTGGCTGCAAGGTGAATTATGGCACTGGGCTGATACCGGTGAAAGAGCAGCTGCGTTTCCTGCCAAACTCTGCAAATTTCATCAACAAAAGGCCCCCGCAAAAGCCCAATAAAGAGTGCAGCGCCCCCGTTTGTGTGGAGGGAAGCTGCTCTGCGCTGCCCCCGGCCGCCCCGCCTCAGAGGCCATTCACCTCAAGTCCGCATCTTTAGATCCGACGAAGACAAAGTCGTAGCCGTCGAGATCGCCGGCCTGCGCCTCGAGCTCCTCCACCGTGGACTTCAGCGCCTTTCCCAGCAGCCCTGTGCCCCCCAGCACGAGACAGACATTTTCTCGCGGCTGGAAGCTGCAGCCGTGGGTGATAGCCGTCAGTTTCCGCACCAGAGCTACGCCGGGCCGAGTCATTGCTGCTCAAACTGGAGAAGTCTGCAACTCTGCAGCTCCAACAACTGCAGCTTTGCTGCCTTTCCTTCGTCTGTTCACTTCACGGGGCCTCGACTTGAAACTTGAAGAGCCACAAGGTTTGCAGAGCGTCAACCGCTGTTGTTCTTTTGGCCTGAGTGACAGAGAATTCGCACAGCAGCTCTGAAAACTTCAGACTGCTGCCGCTCGCTGTGCTGCAGTCGCCGCTGCAGGCTTCACAGCACGCGTGACGGCCTAGCATTGGAATTCAAAGGCCTGTTGCCAGCAAAAAATGCTCGCTTTACTTAAACACAAAGCCGAAGACGCATATATCTGCACTCGGCAGTGGCTGCAGCGAAACTTGTGTTGTTGCACAGTTCCACAGCCCATTTGAACTATACGGCTGCACATCAGGCTTTTCCAACTCGCAACAAAACCCTGAGTTCACCCGTTGCACATATTTTGCTAATTGAAGCGCCAAGCTTCTTCTGTCCGCCACGTGCTCTAGCGGGCAAGGAACGGGGTTCGCCTCAGCGCTCTTCCGGCAGATACGCAGCGGCGCAGCAGAGCAAAGTACTTGTGACGATTTTGAGGATCTTAATAAGCCTTTTAAAGAATATGATGAAGCGAGTCGCTGCATGCGCATGCAAGGCACGTGTTCGCGTCACACGAGTGGTCGCTGATGGGAAGCTCAGTGGTCCACGGGAGCGTGGTAGGCCAAACGCGCTCAAAGCCACAGTGTATCCCACATTTCTGTGTTTTTTTTCTTTACTGCATTTAATTTTCACCGGGATATTCCCTGTATCTCCCTAGCTTGCACGCCGACAGTGAGCGCGCTCAGCTGCAGCGCAGCGGCAACAGGTATGGGGTCAACTGCACGAAAGAGGCTTTGCCTTCGCCTTCTTGGAATATGCAGAAACTACAGAAGTGTCCACAGAAAAAGCCTCTTGAAGACACGAATATGGCCGCAAGATGCTCACGTCGAGCCGCTCCCCAGCCACCCCGGGGTGCTCGCGCCCAGAATGAAAACGAAATCTTAATGTGCACGAATTTCCCGTGACTGTGCGCAGCAGCTTTTAGCAGCTTTGTCAAAAACGTGTAGTTTCCTGTGAGTATGAGGCTCTCTTTGGCGGCAAACCCCCCTAAGTCCATAGCAGGACTTCGCAGAACTGTTCCCCGTGCCTCAGAAATGAAGTTCCTGCAATCCCTGCTTTCTTGTCTAAGAGCCAGGCAGTCTAGCTAAGAGAATTCTGAGCCTGCAGCCGCCACGCTGCCTGCTTAGGGCGTCTACAGTTGGAGCTTTCGGCAAACTAGTGCGGACTGGACCACTGAAAGGCAACAATAGACAAGAACCAGTTTAACGCCTGTCTCCCAACTGCTGCTGCGCAGCAGGCTTTCAGGAAGGGAAGCGGTGGCGCTGCTCAGCCAGCCGCACAGCCGAGGCCTTCGCGTCGAGATAGAGAGAGTCCACGTCTGCGACGTCGCTTGGCTCCACCACTTCGGAGCCCCGCGCCTCTGCTGCCAGCCTGCAGGGCTCCAGCAGCTGCAGCGCGAAGCGCAGCGAAGTTTGTGCGCCGATTTCGCCGAGGGCTTCCAAAGCACTTGGCGACAAGTTCACGCGTTCCACCGCTGCCCGCAGCTGGATCACCTGGACCACCTGAAGTGGAAAGCGGAAAAGAAACCGGGAAACTGTCAAACTCGGACACAGTTCAGTTCAAAATCAATTAATAATCCATTTAATATTGGAGAAAAGACCTCTGCAAACTATTTCTCTGCTCCCTTTGCCGCTGCGCAGATGGAAAGCTGTGCATGCAGGACCACTAGTGGCAGCAGCCCGCAGTCACCTACTTCTGAAACTGTGTACGGCTGCGTCTTTATTATCAAAAGCCGGTCTAGAAGATCCACAGGCATGCCGTGGGGCTCTACAGAATCTGTCCCGCGAACTGTGCTGACCTGCAGCAGCAAAGGAAGCTTCACACTGCAGCAAAAGTTAAAAGCGGTGCAGCGGCTGCCGCCAAATGCAACAAACAACGAAGATACGAACTCAGAAGAATGCATCCGCAATGCATTTCAAAGGCAATTAATTGCCTTCTGCTGAAAACTTCAAGAAATGGCTTGAAATGCAAGGCCCGGCACAAGGCCATTTTAATAATACTGTGGAGCTAAAAAGCTGCTGTCACCCTAAGAGGGGCGCCTTACGCCACGGTTTGTAGCAAACACGATAATGGGACTCATGGGAGACTCCAAAACGCGGTTGAGGAAAGAGAAACATTCAATATCCAGCATATGAACCTAAGAGGCGGAGCGCAACCCACAGACACCAGCACCGTGAAAAATGTGAACTGATGAGGTCTATAGAGCTACTATAGCTAGGTCTATAGAGCTACTTTGGCTAATTTTCTGTTCCTATCCCTTCTGTTTAACTCTTTACAACCAAGTTTCGGGTCCAAAAGCATGCAATGGCATCAAACGGACCAAATAATTGCCTGCTAACCCCCCGACGTACTTCGTCTATGAACAGAACGCCCGGAATCAGCTGCGCCACGCCCTGCTCAATATATTTGTTGACAGTTTTGTTTATTTCCTCTCGCAGTCTCTCCGTAATTTCAGTTTTGCGGGGCTTCATGTATGCGCCCATCATCGACAAGACGTCAGTGCCCCCCTGAACACCATCTCAGCACTGCAAGCCCATCCTTTCTTGCAACCCTTCCAGCCGAAAAACACTAAGATGCTCATATAAGTGAAGTTTAAGTTAAATAAGATCCCCTGCTGCAGGTCTCGCCCTGAAAACGAGAGCCCGAAGTTCCTTCTACTGCATTTGTACTACGGAGGCGCCATCAGGCGAAGCCCACCTGAGGCTTCGCATTGGCCACGTCTAGATCATGAAGAGAAACAGTTTGCACAACTTCTTTCTTTTTTTCTACATGTCCCTTGGGCACTGGCACGAAGTCTTCGGCCTCCAGGTCGAATTCCGTGGCGTACGCGTCGCTGCGGCCGACGCGCTTCACAATTCCTGAAGCAAACAAGATTGATTGCAGGAACAAAGACACAATTCGAGTGCCTCGTATTGTTTTTCAATAAACAAATGCTCAAAGAGCTCCCAAAGGGGGGCCCTGAGGCCTGGTCGAGGCCAGGATTCGTGGGTGGCTGATGCTGGTGTTCAGAAGCGGCTTCAACTCTTTCTGCTTCTCACCCGTGTTCGCCTCAATAAACACCACATCTCCGACTCGCACTTTCTCCTTCTGCAGCGAGTCGTGAAGCTGGGGGGCCAGCCGGAGGGTTTTCATTCCCTTGACTGTTTTGAGTGTCAGCATTACGGCGCTAATGCATTTGCCTGCAGACAAGCAGCAAATCAGCAGCGACCATTTAAAGGCCCCTTTCAGCATTTTATCGCGTTTAAAGCCCAAATTCAAGAAAATAAAACAAGACACTGCCATTCTAAATGATCCTGGAGTCACTTTAGGTTGTATTCGCGCCCAAATTCGAGAAAATAAAAGGAGATAATGACATTCCTGATATTCCTTCTAGGGTGTTTCCAAGCCCAAACTCAAGAAACTAAAGCACGCATAACGACATTCTTCACATTCCTCGAGTCATCTTTGGTGTTTTAAAGCCGAAATTGAAGAAAATAAAGCAAGGATAGTGGGATTATGGGTGTCCGTGGAGTCATTTTGGGTGTCCTAAAGCCGAAATGCAAGAAAATAAAGCAAAGATAATGACATTCCCCATGTTCCTAGAGTCATTTTGGGTGTTTTAAAGCCCAAATTCAAGAAAATAGAGCAAAGATAATGCCATTCCCCATGTTCCTGGAGTCAATTTGGCTGTTTTAAAGCCGAAATACAAGAAAATGAAGCAAAGACAATGCCACTCCCCATGTTCCTGGAGTTATTTCGTGAGTTTAAGAGCCGAAATTGAAGAAAAAAGCAAAGACAGTGTGCGTTTCAGCGCCGAAATTGAAGAAAAAAGCAACTAGAGTGGGATTTAGAGTGCAGCGCTGAGTTGCAGCGGACCGAAGCCTCCGTGGGGGTTCTCGGCTTCCTCGGCGGCGAGCTGCACGACTTCGCCTTCGAAAACTTCTTTGACTTCGCGGACGCGAAGGCCGAGGGCGCGCCGGCAGTGCTCGAGCAGCACTTCTGTCTTTTTGACTTCGCTGCTGAAGACCGCAGAGGCCGCCAGCGGCACGAACGGCACCCCCGCCCCCAACTGCCCGCAAATCCCCATCGCCAGCGCCGTCTTCCCCGAACTCACCGGCCCCGCCAGCAGCAAAGCCTGGCCTAAACGCAACAGCCAACAGCCAAGACTTGCTGCTGCTTTCCTGCTGCTTTCCTGCTGCTTTCCTGCTGCTTTCCTGCTGCTTTGCTGCAGCACAGCTGCTGCTTTGCTGCAGCACAGCTGCTGCTTTGCTGCAGCTTTGGTGCTGCTTTGATGCTGCTTTGATGCAGCTTTGATGCAGCGCAGCTGCAGCGCAGCTGCAGCTTTCCCGCTGCAGCGCTCCAGCTTTGCTGCAGCACAGCTGCAGCAACGCCCCAGCTTTGCTGCAGCTTTGCTGCAGCTTTGCTGCAGCTTTGCTGCGGCTGTGTTTGCTGCAGCTTTGCTGCAGCTGCGTGCGCGGAGTTCATGAACTGCACTTGAACAAAGGTCAATTTTGCGATTTTTGTGTCATTTTTTCTCAAATTTTCATTAAAAATAAACATTTTCATTTTAATAACATTCAGGAACATAAACTGGGAGATTAATTCGGAAGAAAAGCCTCGAAATCGCGCAAAGAGAGCCCGCCTACCCGCCAGCTTTCGCGCCTTTATCAAGTCCACTATGATCCCCGCAGCCTCCCGAGCCTCCAGCTGGCCCACCATGCCCCCCGCCTGCTGCAGCGCGGAGCCGTCTGCTGCCAGCCCCAGCGAGCGGATGTGGCTGTGTGCAGCAACTCGCTGCTGCTGCTGCTTCGTGAGCCCGGAAGCAGTGACTTTCACCCCGTCGCTGCAGCACAAACACAAGCAGCAGCAGCAGCAGCAGCAGCAGCAGCAGCAGCAGCAGCGCCTCTTTCAGGAGCTGCGGCCAGTTCCGGCCCCGCCGCCTGCGCTCCACAGCTAGCGGGGGGTCTGCATGCGGCCTGGGAAGCAGCACAGAAAGCCCCACCTGGCGAGCGGCGTTGCTGCTGCTGCAGCTCCTGCAGCTGCTGCTGCTGCTGCTGCTGCAGCAGCCGCTGGGGGGCTCGGATCCGCGTCCATTTCCGCCCGGGGCTTCGAGACCCCTGTTGCTGCTGCTGCTGCTGCTGCGGCTTTCGCGCAAAGCCCGAGATCTCCTGCGGAGGACTTTTAATCAGTCTTGAATTGTTTTGCAAACCCCCGAAAAAGAAGAAAAAACCCAAGTTTCAGGATCGCGTGAGGCGGAGCTGCTGCATGCAAAGAAGCTTCTCGCGGCCTGTGGGACGAGCAGGCTCGCAGGGAAAGCTGGGGTCTTTCGTCTATAAATTGCGTTTGTCTTTGAATTAAATAATTATATTTTGCATTTAAAACACAATTAATCCAAATTTCCCCAAAATCCCCGAAATAATTCGCTTCTTCGCTCCCGTGCATGCAGCCACCCTCTGCGCCGATTGCCTTTTGCTGCTCCTTCTCTTCACTGGCCCACTCTGTCCATTTCATTTGAATTAAATTCATTTATATCCTTTAAATTAAACTTATTTATTTATTTATTTATTTATTTATTTATTTACTTATTTATTTATTTTAGGATCAGGTCAAATTCCAAAAAGCTTCATTTCAGGCCAAATGCCTATATTAGCGCAGAACGCCTCCAGGAGGCGCTAACGGCCAAAACGCCGAAGTCAAAAAGAAGTCCAATTTAAATAAATAAAAATGAATATTAATTTCTTTTCGGATTTGGCTGAAAGCCCACAAGAAGAAGTCTCACTTGAACAATTAAATTAACATTTGCGAAATAAATATTTGCGAAAATAATATTTGCAAAATATCTTTGCGAAATAAATATTTGCAAAATTAATATTTGCGAAATAAAAACTTGCAAAATTGATATTTGCAAAAGTACTATTTGTTGCTGTAGTGCCACTTCTCGTTCACAGGCCATCTGCTTCATCTTTTGCATTTTATTAAATTATTTTGAAAGAAAAAAAGAAATAAAAAGAAACAAATGGAGGCCACTGTGGCGGAGACGGAAAGAGAAGCAAAAGGAATCAGAAAAAAGGAATAAATGGAGCAAAAAATGAAAAAAAGAAAACAAAAAAGAAATAAAATTGAGACTTTTGGCTCAAAGAAACTGACTGCTCACTGGGCCATTCAGGCAGCTCAAAGAAATTCATTATATGTTTAAAATGCTCAAATGCATTTAACAAATGCATTTATTATATACATTTATTAAATGCATTTATTAAATGCATTTATTAAATGCATTTAATAAATGCATTTAATAAATGCATTTAATAAATGCATTTAATACATGCATTTAATACATGCATTTAATACATGCAT